>NC_059431.1:35756147-35838647 GCF_021028975.2 Sphaerodactylus townsendi
GAGTCTTCTATAGGGGGATATAAATCCAACTCTTCTTCTTCTTTCTCCTCCTCCTCCTCCATCCGTGGGGCACAACTTCTCTGCCCCCTTTCCAGTCCAAAATGCCTTGTGAAATGTTGCTTCTAGGTACCAAGATAGCATGAGGAGGGAGTCAGAGATCAGCCAAGGGAGGGACGATCTGGCAAGAATCACTCCCTTCACTGTGCATGAAGAAATTTTCTGGTGGATCCAAGGCCAAGGTCACCCAGAGACCTCTTCAAGGCAAGCACATATCTGAACGCACTCTCACCAATCCAACTTGAATGACTCCACCACACGGACTCTCAACGAACCACCAGCACTCCACCAGAACCCCATCCCCCAAAAGTAGTGGAGCTATTAGATTTTTACTTTTAATGTGAGACTGTTGTCTCTGAATCCAAGGACCAGATTTGATTGTACTAGGAAGTAGCACATAATGATTACCAAATGGCACAGATAAAGTGGGTACAAGGAGAGGGTGGTCCTGACAAGAGCACAATTCATGTGGCAGGGAGGGGAAATGGCTACTGCTGCTCTCTTGTTAAAATATTTAAACTTTTGATAACTGTAAATTAAAACCCATCCTCAATTAAGCTTCAGAAAATCAGTATCCTTTACATAGGAATGTAAGAGATGGATATATTACATTCCATATATCCATGCACTGTAATCTCAAATCTACTACAATAAAGACTTAGAACCAGTTCTCAGGTTTTTATGAAAGGTGGGGGAAGGAGATTACAAAAGATAAAATCATGACGGTTTTATTCTTTTACTCATTATTTTCTTCTGTTTTATTATTAAGAGAAATGAGAAGCTAGGGAAATGTCAGAATTACCCCAGTCATCGACTGCATTATGGCATAGAAAGGGTCAATTACTGCTACAAATACTTCAAAAAATCTAAATTCAGACACACACTTCCACTTGACATTTTCTTCATATGAAAATATGTGGTAAACCCATTATGCTCCAGGAATTTTAGATGTGCTGCTTAATGCTGTTCGAATCATTTTCATATCATAAAAATATTTTCAGTTTGTTTTTTGTACATCTATTCCCCCTACTGGTGATATTTATTTTTATTTGGACGTGTAAAGAAAGAAAATGTTTTACCAACAAAAAGAGAAAATAGAATCAGGATAGATTTGTTCAAATTGCTGTAATATTCCTTTGTGGGTGCCTGCTACCCTACACAGTCTAGTGAAAAAATATATATAGCATACCTGGCTTAATCTTGTTCTTGGTGTCATTTACTTCTCAGGTAAATTATCCTCCCAGCCAATACATTTGTTTAGAACTATAGCATCAATCTAGCATATTGCATGCAATGTTTTAAGATAAGTACATGTAATTGTGCACAGGATATAGGTATGATGCCATGGACTGTATCAATTTTAAACAACAGAAGTTCAGATGCTGACTATCGTTCAACTCAGGACTACTCCAAGTGTTCCTTTGTAAAAAAAAGTGTATACCTGGTTTATGCTTCACAATATAAGCAATGTGCATAATTAGCTTATTTATTTGAAATACTTATATCCTGCCTTTTCACAATGCCCTAAGGGGCTTACAAAATATAAACATATAGTTAAAAGCACAGTTAAAACACACAGATCAGGTTAAAACTGCATCAAGCTGTACCACCAACTGCCAGTCAGAGACAGTCATTCATTATTTCCACAAAAGGAAGATATATACACAATTATGGAAGAGATAAGAGCGTGGGTGCTTTCTGCATCATCCTTGGCAGGCTGTTCCAAAGAGTGGGCATGACCACTAAAAACAATAGTTCTATGTGCCCAGTGCATGAGCTATAGGGCACATAGAAGGGACTGCCAAAAGTGGTGATATCCTCACTGGTGATTAATCTTGGGATAGTCACCTGAAATATCCAGGTTCCCTCGAGATCTCCTCACAGCCGAACCGCGGAACACAGATCAGTTCCGTTTCTGGCGCCTCCCCCCCCCCCCCTTATCACGGGATTTTCCTGGACCTGCTTGTATATGCACTTTTTTGAAAAAAAAAACACTCCAATGGGAGCTAATAGGAGATTGAGGCTACACATTTGAGGGTCCATAACTTTGTCCCCCTGAATCAAACTTCACCAAACCTGGGTAGTATCATCAGGAGAGTTTACTACTGATACCACCCAGGTTTTGTGAAGTTTGGTCCAGGGGGTCCAAAGCTATGGACTCCCAAAGGGGTGCCCCATCCCCCATTGTTTCCAATTGGAGCTAATAGGAGATGGGGGCTACACACTTGAGGGTCCATAACTTTGGGCCCCATAAACCAAACTTCACAAAACCTGGTGGTATCATCAGGAGGGTCTCCTAAAGATACTCTGAAATTTTGGTGCTGCTAGCTTAACAATTGCACCCCTGAGAGCAGGCACCCCCCCACCCCCCCAGGGGCAGGCCTAGATGTCGTCACTAGAAACATGCTGCAGTGTGGATGTTGGAACCTGGATGAAAAGGTGCCAGTGAGACACCTGATGTATTTCAGTTGGCACACGGGATCATAAGGGGAAAAGTTTACAGAATTCCATGGGGCAAATGCATTTTTAACTTTATGTATTTATTTCAAATATTTATCCTGTCTTATTCCCGCACACTCAAGGCAGCTAACACAACAATCAGGTTGTAAGGATATATAATAGTCCAGTTTAAAAGGTTAGAAAAAATATCAGAGAATAAATGAGAATAAATGCCACAGGAAATATGGGAATAAATTTTAGTGAACCATGACAGGCAACAACCTAAGGCCAGTATAACTTCAAGCAATATAAATGTTCAATTGCGGTAGGCAAATACTTTCAAAGATGTTAGTGGGACAGCATGCAATCTGGGAAGAATGGTCAAATTTCCTTGAAGTGTTACAAAGGATGCTGGTATATACCACTCATGCTTCCAAATGAAACTGCTAGAGGGTTACAAATGTCAGGCTAGCCCTGGTGGGTTCCAGATGTGTGGAAACCTGGTAGAAATGTATTGTTGAAGCATTCCCTTCTCATTGGACACAGTGTGTAACAGACTTCCCCCTGTGATACACCTCTGAAGATGCCAGCCACAGATGCAGGCAAAACGTTAGGAACAAGATCCACCAGACCATGGCCACACAGCCCGGAAAGCCCACCAGAACCAACTGGTAGAAATGGTTCTTAGGGGGTTGCCTTTGGGAACTTATTGGTTAACTCTACTTCACAAAGCTACTGAAAAGAAGGGACATAGCAGGCAGAACTAACAAGAAGATAGAAAGCAGGAGGAATAAAAGGGCAAAGACTACAGACATTCCAGGAATGAAAGAACTAAATGAAACAGGGATTGTGGGAAAAAGAACCCAGAACTATATTTAAGTTTCAGTGCACCTTAACTATACTATTCACACAGAGGTGTACTGGGGGGCGGGGGGGGGGGCGCGGGGGGAACACCTATGCCCAAGAATGCATAAACAATACTTGTGTTCCATGTGCATACTCCCAAACGCACGGCCATCAGTTTTTTCAGCATTAATTACTGGTTTGGGGAATGGGAGGGTGCCACCAGTTTCAAACTCCTTAGAACTTTAGAAGAGTCCTACTGGATTAGACCAGTCGCCATCTAGTCCAGCACTGAGTCTCACACCATAACCAAACAATTACTTTGGAATGCTAACAAAAGGGCACAGAGGCCAAGGCCTCTGAGGAAGCTCTAATGCTGCATCGTGGCACTGGTAATCAGTTCACTTTCACCAGGGCTAGTACCAGCTGATATGCATACCTCCATAATCTGTCTAATTCCTGCTCAATATTGCGTATGTCCGTGGACATCGCTACATCCTCCGGCAGCAAATTCCACATCTTAATCACTTGTTCACTAACGAAGTATTTCCTTCTGTCCTTTCTGAATCTACTGCCCATCAACTTCACTGGATGCCCTTGAGTTCTAGTATTTTGAGAGAACGATATCTTTCTCCACTCTCCCTACATCACGCATAATTTTATAACTCTCTATCATGTCTCCCCTCAGTCATCTCTGTTCTAAACTGAAAAGTCCCAGACTTCAGCCTTTCCCCAATGGAAAGGGGACCTAACCCTTCAATCATCTTGGTTGACCTTTTCCATGATAATCACAAAAAGGCAATATTTCCTCACTGTGCTTTTGCATGTAATCATCCAGCTGAGCTATTTTGTGTGGTTCAAGGACTTTTGCCACTTATTTTGCTGACAAAATAGCTCAGATCCACTCTGGGTTAGTTAGACACTGGCATGGATGCATGTCTGGATGATGTACCTTTGGCATCTGCTTGTCCAGTTTATATGGATACCTTTCCCATCCTCCCCACTCTTCCCAAGGATGTGGACAAGGTCCTTTGGCAGGTAAGACCTGTCCTGTGTTCTCAAATCTTGCTGTGATAAAAGCTGCCAGAGGGGGAGTCACTGAGTGGGTAAAGGGAGTGGTAAATGCTTTCTTAAATGTACGAATAAATGGATGGGAGGACATACCTCTGAGGGGTTGCTAGATCCTGTAAGTCAGCGATCAGAGAGGCCAAAGTGCAGAGCAGGATGAGGCTGGCCAGGGCGGGTCACTATAACAAGAAAAGCTTCTTCAGATATGTGAGAAGCAAACACAAGGTAAAAGAGGTGATAGTCCTCCGCTGGATGAAAACAGAAAAACTCTGATAGAGGACTGAGAGAAAGCAGGGAGTCTCAGTACCTATTTTACCTCAGCTTTTTTCTCTCTCTGAAGATGTGGACAGGCTCATCCAGAGATAGTTGTAGGCAAGGTACAGCATTTAGGTTGCTTGTTGACATGGACACAGAGGTTGTGGAGAAGCACTTGGACAAATGCAACCCTCCTGGGCCACATACTATGCACCTGACAAAGAATATTCTTAGACAGCTGGCAGTGCCTTGATCCATCATCTTCAAGACCTCGTGGAGAACAGAGGATGTGTCACAAGACTGGAGGAGGAAGAATGTTATTCCAGTCTTCAAAAAAGGGAGGAAGGACGACCCAGAAAACTACAGGCCAGCCAGACTGACCTCTGTCCCAGGGAACATAGTGGAATAGGTTTTAAAGGGATCAATCTGTGAGCATCTGAAGGACAACTTACTGATCAAGGGAAGTCAATACAGATTTGTCCCCAACAGGTCCTGCCAAAACATCCTTTTTTTCCTTTGTTGATCAAGTAACAACCTTACTAGATGATAAGAATGCTATCAAGGTTGTTTATTTGATTTCAGTAATGGCTTCGACGTGTTGTTCTGATGGGTAAACTCAAAGACTGCAGACTAGACTCTAGCATAGGTAGGTGGTTACAGAACTGGTTGAAAAATACATGCAAAGCCTAGTTATCAATGGCATTTCATCTGTTTTGAGAGAGGTGTTCAGTGGGGTACCAAAGGGCCCAATTCTGAGCCCAGTACTTTTCAATATTTTTATTAATAATCTGGATGAAGGGGTGGAGGGACTACTCATTAAATTTGCAAATGACACCAAAATGAGAGGAGTAGCAAACATAGCACAAGACAAAGATAGAATTCAACAAAATATGAACACACTGGGAAAGTGGGCAAATGTGAACAAGATGCAAATCAGTAAGAATAAGTACAGAGTTTTGTGTCTGGGTATCAAAAATGAGAACAGCACATACTGGGTGGCAGTGGGTGTGAAGAACATCTTGGGATATGAGTGGACTATAAGAAAATTATGAGCAGTCAGTGTGATGCAGTGGCAAAAAAGGCTAATCTGTCTTGGGGTGTATCAATACAGACAAATCCAAACTACAAGATGTCATTGCTGCTATACACTGTGTTGATCAGACTACACCTGGAGTACTGGGTGCAGTTCTGGAGGCCTCACTTCAAAGAAGATGTGGACAGAATGGAACGAATGCAAAAGAGCGTGATGAGAAGAGGAGGAAAGGGATAGGGGAATGTTCCATCTGGAGAAGAAGAATTGGAGGGGGGACATGATTGCTCTCTTTAAGTATTTGGAAGGCTGTCACTTAAAAAAGGGCAGAGGATAGGTCTTGCATTAATGAGTTTAAATTATGGGCAGAAAGGTATTCACTGGATATCAAGCTTTTTTTTTTTACATTAAGTGTAGTTCAGTAGTGGAATCGGCTGCATAAGGAGTTGGTGACCTCTCCCTCACTGGCAGTCTTCAAGCAGTGGCTGGCAAACACTGGTCAGAAATGCTTTAGGCTGACCCTGCACTGAGCAGGGGGGTTGGACTAGATGGCCTGTATGGCCCCTTCCAACTCTAAAATTCAACAACATTTTTGTTGAGCTATCCACTACAACCCCAAGGTATCTTTCCTTCTCAGTCTTAGAAGGTTCAGACACCATTAGGATATACTTTAGGTGGGATTGTTTTTATTCCGGTGTATATCATCTTACACTTACCTGTAATGGAATTCATTTGCCACATTGTTGCCCACTGATCCAATCTGTGGAAATCCTCCCAGAGTTCTTCACGGTTGGCCTTGGTTTTCATCGTCCTGAATAATTTTATGTCATCTGCAAGCCTGGCTACTATACTTCTTACCCTTTGGTCTTCACTTATGAACAAATTAAATAGGTCTGGTCTCAATATTTCTACTCTTTTCTTCTTGGTATTTAACTAATGTTTAATCCATAAGATTGCTACGCTTACTCAGGAGTCTTTGGCAAGGTACCTGTTTAAAGCCTTTTAAAAGTCCAAGTCAAGTTTGCTGGGTCACCATTATCTACTTGTTCAGAGGATAACAAAAGGCTGAGGAGACAGGACTTCTCTTTGCACAAGCAATGCTGATTTTCCTTCAGCAGGCTTTGTTCCTCTATCTTCCTAATAATCCACTGATTACAGTTTCTACTAATTTTCATGGGACAGATTTTAGACTGATTGACTTGTAATTTCTTAGTTCCCCTCTGGACCCCTTTTGAACAATCAGTACAACATTTGCCATTCTCCGGTCTTTTTGAGAGTGGTGACTGATTTTAATCACAAACTACATATACAGGTCGGTAGATCAATAATTTCACATTTGAGTTTCCTAACAACCCTCAGGTGAATGCCATCAGGACCTGGAGACTTATTGGTTTTCAATTTCCCCAGTAGGTCTAAAACTTAATCTCTCATCATTTCATTTCACTCAGTTCTTCACACTCCCTTCCTGAAACTTGTGGCTGTGGTCTGGGTATATGCCCCACAGTGATTACAGATATATAAAAAATGTTTAGCTTCTGTTCCTATGTCTCCCTCAACAAGTCACATTGCACATGTTGCTGAAGTGCTTTGGAGTTTTCCTCTGTATCTCTCTCTCTGATCCACTAGTATGAATGCTGACAATGCAAGCCATTAAAAAAAAAAAGCCAACTTAATCAAAGGTACATTCTAGCCAATGTAGGTCTTACATTTTAAATACAAAAAGAAATTAAGGCACCACTGGTGAAAATAGCCTCAGGCTTGCTATTCCAACAAATAACACTTAGTACTGAATTTACTGCCCACTGCCCAACAGCAGTATCACTCTTATGTCAGCAGTTCTGAAGGGCTATTGCCCTCAGCTTTGCAGATATATCTGGCTGCATAAATTATCAACACGCCAAGTTCAAGTACAGAACGCTTATTCTAAACTAAGAAATAAATAAACCCTAGGAGAGAGGAAAAAAACTTTTAAAATGTCTGATTGCACTTTACAGATTTAAAATAACTGATATGAGTGTGTGCTATACATGGCAGAGAGAAGTAACTAATTAACAAGGAATTCCCTATGAAAACATAATTCTAAAGCATTTTGGCTCCACATTTTAACAGATGGGCTGCAGAAGACACTACAGAGGGAAAGGCCAAGCTGAGCCAAATAAGTGATGGTTTTCTAGCTGAGCTAGAGAATATTTTCATCCTTATTTTGACAAATCTGTGCAGAAATCAGAGCCAATGCTTCCAAAGAGAGGAGCTTACAAACAGGCTTCCAAATACAGGGCTCCCATGTAGTTTGATTTTTTTAACAAACATAATGACAAACCATCCCCATTGATTTCCCCAATAGAAAAGACAATGCTTAGAGACAGTTAATGAAACAGGGTGGAGCTGCTACCCCTTGCAGGCTCTAGGGGAAACCCTAGTCAGATAGTTCATTTAAGCAAATTGATCATGTGTCCCAAGCATTTGAAGACAAAATCTTCAGTGAAGGCAAGTAGAAGTGTGGTTGTTTCTACATTTTTTTAAAAAAAGTTCTACGTGATCCAGTGAGTAAAAAGTTGGACTTGGATTTATCATCAAGAATATGTCGACAGAACAGACAGTTGCATACGGTGCTGTCTCAAACATCCGCAATACTAAGATTAGTCCTGGATCCTGAAAGTAAACATTAACCTCTTACCTCTAATTTGGACTAGTTGTGATCTCCCCTGGTCAGTTCAGTTTGCGAAATAGGAATTGTGGAGATCTGTTTCCTATCACTATTGCAGTAAGTGTAGATATCAATCAGATTGCCAAGTACCTGAAGTGCAACAAATAACAAGTGGAAGTGAATAACAAATGTGTCAACCTACAGACCCACAAGTTAACAAGCAGATTTCAATTGCACTTCTATAACCTCAAGATTCTGGGTACTTTCCCTGATTTCAATAGAATTCAAAATATTAACAAACTTTGTCATACTACTGTACTACTCTTAGTCTTCAATGGAAGGAAAGGGGGTTGTGTTACCTAATATCTACTCTCGCTTTTACTGAATTCATTTAAATGAGTTTTGATTAATGATGGTCCTCCTAGGCATTAATGTTTGTTTACTGATACCAAAAAGTGTCATAAAAAATAGGTAAAAATTGTATCTTCTATTGGACCAAACCATGAGCATATTTTGTAAGCTGTTAAACCTCAAAGGTGTTGAAGAATCTATGTGCACCCTTACGAAACATTTTAAAATATTAGAGCTGGTCCAATACTAAGCACAATTCAGAAGAATCTAGTTATGACTAAGGTTGCTGCTCTCACCTCTCCCTTGGCATCCCATACGGCTGCGCAGGCGCGGCCAGATATCTGTTCACTCTTTTCGATCTGGAGTACTGACGGGCCATCACTTTGGCCAGAGACAATGTGCTTCCTTCCACTTTGAGGCTCCAAACACATCGTGGTGAGCATTTTTGTATCTGCACATTGAAAACTGCAGAATCTGTACATCATGTTCTATGTTTTTGCCCCCTTCATAACAGGGCCAGAACAAAGTTTCTCTCAACCTTATTGTTCGGCTTAGAGTGCTGGACAGACCAACAGAAGACTGTTTATCAACGTTTAACAACGAATCTAGGGATGCTCTAGAGAGCAAACGGCCAGGTTTTTATGCCCTATCATAAACAAGCAATCTTAAATTTGCTTTGCATGTTACCTTTTAATTTTTGTATTTTATTTTAATCTTTGTAACTTATGCCATTAAAGGTCATCTGTATCTATCTGCTTAGGACTCAGGTTGCAATCATATGCTTGATAGTAAGCCCCCTAGAACACAGTGGAATTTACTCTTGAAAAAAACATTCACAAAACTAAGCTACACGTCCCACTGAAATAAGGGGGTGAAAGAACAAGCAAATGCCTTAGAGAACTAACACACTCGTACTATCCATGTTTATTCAAAACTGTTCTGGTGTCCCTGACTCCACTGCTAATAGCCGTTGATGGTGCCCCCCCCCTTTTTTCCCGCGGCCTTTACATCTGCGCCTCTGCCATCTTGGGACTTGCTGCCCTTCCCTCTCTGAAAGAGGGTTTGAAAACGAGATTACCGGATGCCATCTTATAAATTAGTTTAACTATTATATTTAGTTTCTTATTATCGCTGCTTTTAAAGGTTTTAGCTGTTTTATCTGTATATAATGATCATTGTGTTGTACACCGCCCAGAGCCCTTAGGGGATGGGGCGGTCTAGAAATTTGAAAAATAAATAAATAAATAAATAAAATAGTGCAATATTCTCTCCCCATATAATGGACAGAGGAGTTGGCTTACCATGATGGCAACTGTACTGTCAAGTTCTTTAATGCTGGAGGTAGGGAGTATACAGCATTAAACTAAATGGGGGGCTGGGGGAGGGGAGAGAAAGAAAGAAAGAAAAAACATACAATGGCACTGGTGGGGACAGGGTTACACATATTTTGAAAGTAATTCATAATGGAAAAGTACAATGGGCAGCACTGTTTCTAAAACAAGCAAAATTACATTACACATAGCTTTGAACAAGTGTTAGATCTCGAATCTTAGGGCAATAAACATTTGCCTAGGATGGCATCTATACCTTGCACTATACCTTATCACAGGTGAGTTTTACCCATGACTTCTGTTCATCATGCAACTGTGGCAGGCACACTAAGAACAGCAAGCAAGGCTAGAATTAACTCCACACTAACACTGTTTAATACAGAAAAATTAAGAGCAGCAGTGGCATAGTGGCTAAGAGCAGGTGCACTCTGATCTGGAGGAACCGGGTTTGATTCCCTGCTCTGCCGCTTGAGTTGTGGAGGCTTATTTGGGGAATTCAGATCAGCCTATGCACTCCCACACACGCCAGCTGGGTGACCTTGGGCTAGTCACAGCTTTCCAGAGCTCTCTCAGCCCCACCTACCTCACAGGGTGATTGTTGTGAGGGGGGAAGGGCAAGGAGATTGTAAGCCCCTTTGAGTCTCCTACAGGAGAGAAAGTGGGGATATAAATCCAAACTACTCCTCCTCCTCTACTACTACTACTACTACTACTACTTCTTCTTCTCCTTCTTCGTGTTTCTACAGTCTACTCAGTCTATGCTAGTGAACAGATGCAGAACCTTTCATCGTCCTCATTCCATTCAGTGAAGATTCCTAAAGTAAGCCAGTAGAATCTTTACTACGTTACCCTGTCAATTTAGAGAGGAATCTGTGGATTTGTGGCTGGATCACAAGCAAGGTTGAGGTTAGAAGTTTTAACAGTGGGAAGAGAGCAGTAACAAACCTAGCCATGGAGTAGCCTGGACTGGAAGAAAAGGTTTTTACCTCGGTCCACCAACCCACTCCCATAATATGAACCCTTTGAATAGTTGCTCCCTGACATGAAGCTAACACAATAACATTTGCAATAAGGACATATTCTCTTCTACTTCATGTACAACACAGAAACACATTGTTAAAATTCCTGGTTGGCCTAATCTCCAGACAGATGTCTGGGGAGGTGTACACAAAGTGAAAAAGGAAATACGTATATTTGCATATTTGTTCTAAAAGACAGGCAACATAGTTCAGTAATGTGCACGCATCTTCGAAGTAATTCATGAAAAAGTCCTTCCTGACAAGTATTGTATTTTCTAAAACCTAGACTTTCCTCTTGGCACCATAGGCTGACCAAGCATTTATAGGCTAGTAATCCAACATTTCAGAAAGAGGTCTGACACTTTTAGGTTTCTTCACATTAGCCACTTACTCCAGACTTGTTTTCATTTGCTCAGTCGGTTTAATGGAAAATCCAGATAACAGCACGTGTAAGATGCAACCCATAACATTTCGGGGGGGGGGGGGGGGGGGGCCCTTCCCACTTTTTAAAACAATTGCAACTCCAGGTAATACAAAATGAATTAATTCAAAATCCAAAGCACTATCTGTTGGTCTTTAAATTGTCTTCCTTTCTTCCAGATTATTATGACTCTCTCTCATCCAATTGTGAGAGACCCATACCAAGCCTGAACTCTCCCTAGAAGTTAAAATGAGCAAACTGAGCTATCATAATTTTATCACATTATGAGAAGATGAGACTCAATGGAAAAGACAATAATGCAAGAAGGAAGAGGAGGAGTTTGGATTTATACCCTGCTTTTCTCAATGGTAAGAAGTCTCAAAGCAGTTTACGAACACCTTCCCTCCCTCTCCCCACAATAGATATCTAGTAAGGTGGGTGGGCCTCAGAGAATTCTGAGAGAATTGTGACTAGCCAAAGGTCACCCTGCAGGCTTCACATGTAGGAGCAGGGAAATAAATCCAGTTCATCAGACTGGAGTTTGCCACTCATGTGGAGGAGTGGGGAATCAAACCCAGTTCTTTAGATTAGAGTCCACCACTTTTAACCATCACACCATGCTGGCTAGAAGATGAAGGCAGCAGAAAACAAAGAAGACCCAACATGAGATGGACTGACTCTGTCAAGGAAGCCATTCCCTCAGTTTGCAAGACTTTAAGCAAGGCTGTTTACAATAAGACATTTTGGAGGTTATCAATTGATAGGGTCACCATAAGTCAGGACTTGACAACACCACACACACACACACAATTGCAGCTTCCCAAGTCAATGTTCAACTATTAGTTCCTTTTGTGGACAACTTTTCACTATGCTAGATAAATAGCTAGTTATTATTCATTATTTAATTTTATGGTTATGCTTTAAAGTTTGTAACCATATCATTGTAATCTAAAAAAGATAATTATGAGCAGTGACTTTGGTTGCAAAATGAAAAGCAGTACTTAATTCTTTTTTTTCCCGACACAGCATTCATGAATCAACAGTTAATTATAATTTGGATATAGACCAAAGGAACAGAAAAAATGTAGGAAGAAGCAAAACCTTTGCTGAATAGGACTGTGTTTCAATTAAATATACAGTAGGATCTTTTTTGAGGGGACTAAAATTGCTAGATATTATGTGGAATAAAGTACTATATTAAGTTATACATGAAACCCAATTTTCAATTCCATTTGCGGATGACTGCACAAGACTAATGTGCACTTCTGTAAAAGCAGCCTTAAAAAAGGCTTTACAGACTGATTCAAAACTTGTCTATGAGGAATTCATGCCCAAAGAGGGATTTACTAACAGCTTTATGTCGTTCTACATGTGCTTCAGAATACAACTCTACAGCACAGTCCAGCCTCCAGTCTTCTATTCTTGGGTGAGATGCTAGAGTGGGTCATGGCTTCTCAACTCCAAGGACTCTTGAAAGAGGACGTTTTCTGACTTTAGGTCAGGATTTGGAACAGAGGTTGCTTTGGTCACCTTGGTTGATAACCTCTATCAAGAACTAGATGGGCAAGTATCACCCCAGCAGTTCTGCTGGATCTCTCAACTGCCTCTCAGTGGTGGAACCAAGGGGCACCATGTCACAGTGGTTTGAGTCTTATCTGGAATCCTGGACCCAGAGATGGTGGAGCTGGGGGAATCTTGTTCTGCTTCACGGCCATTGGACTGTGGGGTTTCATAGAGTTCGAGCAAATCTCCCATGCCATTTAATATTTGTAGGAAGCCATTAGGAGAGGTCATCAGGAATTTTGGGCTAGGTGTCACCACCTCTCTTTTCCACCTAATTCCGAGGACGCAGTTGATATTCTTAACTGGCATTTGGAGTCACTAATGGGCTGGATGAGGGTCAACAAGCTGAACCTTAATCCTGACAAAACAGAGATGCTCTGGGTAAGTAAAAGGGACCTAAGATCTCTCCTAATGGCTTGAATATGGTTATGCTTCCCTTAAAAAACAAGATTTGCATCTTGGGAGTACTGCTTGACACAGTAGCCACCTTAGAAAACCAGGTGGCTGTGGTGGCTTGGAGTGCTTTTGCCCAGCTTTAGCTGGTACATCAGTTGTGTTTGTGACTCAGTTAGATCTAGCCACAGTGATCCATGCCTAAGTTACATGTAGACTGACCTACTGCAACATGTTCTACTTAGGTTTACCCTTGAAGAGTGCAAAACACTGCAACTAGGCTATTGGTTGGGGCCAGTTACCAGGATCTTATGATTATATTATAGGAATTACACTGTCTTCTAATCATCTCCAAAGCCCAATTTATGGTGTCAGTATTGACCTTTGACTTGGGGCCAGAGCATCTGAAGGCTATCTTCTCCCATATGTTCCTGCCAGGAAACTAAGATCACAGGGTTAGATTCTCTTGACTATCCCTTAGACCAGGGGTGGGCAATTATTTTTTCCATGGGGCCGCACAAGAAACAGAAAATATTGTGGAGGGCCGGGCCAAAAGGCAGGGGGGGCGAGGCACTTTTGAAAGCCCCGCAGAAGCCGGCAGCCAAGGCAACCGGCTTCTGCGGGGCTTTCAAAGGCGCCTCGCTCCCCACCACGGCAGGTGGGGCAGTCAGGGTCATCCGGCGGGCTGGATGTGGCCCGCGGGCCGTATAATGTCCAGGTCTGCCTTAGACCAAAGAAGCTCGCCCAGTGGGTATCCAACAGAGAGCCTTTGAAGCAGAAGTCCCACAACGATAAAACAACCTCTTAGGAAGGTGTGCCTGTGTGTTTGTGCCTGGCCACTCTATTTTTAGCAGGCAGCTGAAAGCAGTGTTATTTATTATATAATTTGATTAGCAGTTCTGCTTCTTGGCAGTTTTAAATTATTGTTTTTCACAAGATGTATGCATTTTATTATTTACTCTGAGTTCCTATAAGGTAGACAGGCAGCTAATTTAAATACCGTGTTTCCCCGAATATAAGACAGTGTCTTATATTAATTTTTGCTCCCAAAGATGTGCTATGTCTTATTTTCAGGGGGTGTCTTATTTTTCTGTGTTCTGTTCGTCGGGCATGCTTCCAAACAAAAACTTGGCTACGTCTTACTTTCGGGGGATGCCTTATATTTCGCACTTCAGCAAAACCTCGACTATGTCTTATTTTTCGGGGATGTCTTATATTAGGGGAAACAGGGTAAATAAATCCTAAGCATGCTTATTTACCTCATTGAGTTCAACAGGATTAATTCCTTAGTATTCCAGTATTATTTTGTATACTTCACACAACAGATCCAACAGTGTCTTATGATGCGAGAAATTTTGGGAAAGGTAACTGTGTAAATCATGTGTATGTTCCAAAAAGAATACACACAACTTCTGGAGTTTTGCCAAACACTAATTTTCTCTTGTAAACAGACGTATATGCTGACTTTAAAGTTTCCAGCTCTTATGCCACAGGTGTGCACAATAGTGCCTTCAGGAAGTAGTGTGAAAAGCAGCCTCATTGGTTATGGGCAAATAAGGTCAAAGTACATTGTAGAGTGCTTACTAGAAGCACATCTCGACTTAAGAGCTCCCTGAACCACCCAATTACACATAAACAAAAGAAAATGATGCCAAATGGCCAGCAGCAGCTCCATATACCTGTCCATTCATTGTTTACATTTTAATGGAAATTCTATTCCAGCTATGCCATAAACCGCTTTAGAAGCCAAAAACAAACGCTGCATCAATGGAAGATGAATTTATGTTGACCTTTACTGGGAATGCATTGTAAGACAAAGCACTTAAGCATTTAGAGTGTGGTACATCTTCACTTATTATACAGCTACATAGCAACAGGGAAAGTGCTAACCCCTTAAAGCTACCCTGGGGACTTAAAGTGAAGTATAAAACTCTCTAGTGAAATGTTATACGCCATGCCAGGCTTTGCAATTTTTGGATATTCCTCTGCTCCATGAAGACAAGGGAAAGATTTGTGGATGCAGAATTCAAAGCATCAGTGTTTTCAAGACGACATTAACAGACTCTTTCCATGCTTGGCTATAAATCCTTAAGAAAAATTAGTAGTGAAACGGAGTCCATAATTCTACCAGAAGAATAGGGTCATTCATTCAAATTGACCAACTCTAGAAGAAATTATTTGCAATTGGAGTTTACATCTAAGACCAAACTGTTTCAAGATCATACACTTCCTGGATGGAAACCTAAAATCACAATAGGGACGTGGAATAAAGCATCGTATAAGTTACTCCAAGCAATATTCAGAATTCAGACACCCTAGCCTCATCTTCACAATCTATAGCACTTCTGTATCTCAAGCCACAAAAAAACACATTACCACAAGCAATACAATACCCTTCTCAGGTATGCAGCTCTGTGAAAGGGATTTCTGAGTTTCTTCCAACCACACTGGCATACCTTCACCACTATAACTCACCATTCCATGGGAAAGAGCCTCTTGTTTCTAGATTATTTATGAACTAGCCAAACTGACCAGCTTTTCCCCTTTAAAGCTTACCCAACATAGGGAAAAGCATAGGTATAGGAAATAGGCTGAGCAGTAAGCTGCAGTACTGCAGTCAAAATCTCTGCTCACATAGTTCAATCCCAATGGAACTCAGTTTCGGATAGCTAGTCTCAAGGCTGACTCAGCCTTCCATGCTTCTGAGGTCAGTAAAATTACCCAGCTTGCTAGGGATAAACTGTAGACAACTGGGGAAGACAATGGCAGACCATGTTTATGTGGTGGTTTGCCATTGTCTTCCCAGTAAATGCCATTATGTAATGTCACCCCATAGGTCGGTAATGACCTAGTGCTGGCATATAGGAGTATCTTTACCTTCCTAACAGGTATGGAGCAAGTGTATTTGTTCCCTTATACACATAAAAACAGAACACAAAAGAAGAAAACTTTCCAGTTCTTATCAAAAGTGGTACACTGTGAGAAAATAACTCATCCAAGGCGAAACAATGACACACACCCCCGTGAGTCACACCCACCAGCAGTCCTAGTTCAAGCAGAAGACACCATGTTTTAGTGCCAATTCTTCTCCCATTTTGAAAAGAGGAAAGACAAAAATGTGTCTTTTATACAATGATTTATACAACTCTCTCACCTCACACTTATTCATGTTGTCTACCTTAATATTTTTCAGGTACTGAGTTAAAATCATAACTGTTCACCCAGGCATACTCTGATTGACTACTTATTTTTGGGTTGGCAGTTTTCTTCCTTTCACTGTGTTTTGACTGTTGTTGTAACCAACTTGAGAACCCTGTGCTGGAAAGTGGAGGGGGAGCACCCAAGTTCTCACTCTATGGCACTGTACACATATGACAAAGCATAATGTGAGAATTAAACCGGAACTTCCCTCTCCTGAACAAACACTGCCCGTCATGTAATCTGGGGTCTGACACTTGACCTTAAACTCTGTGCAACGTTCTATAATAGGTTTCTCATCCTCCATGGTGAGTGGGTAAAATAATTTTTAAACCCTGCTCGTTTTTTCCGATTCCCCTGGACAAAAACCAAGCTCAGACTATCCCAGGCGACCGTGGTTGTTTTTCCTGTCCACAGGGGTCTCCTGTGCTCATCAAGAGCCTTTTTGGCTTGACCCAACGTCGAAGTTGTTAAGACGTTAACCCCAGCTCAACGCGAGCCGTTAAAAACGCCGTGCTGCAATGATGAATGGGGCTGCTGGCCTGAAGCGCCGAGCCTCTGGCTTCTCTTTTAACAGTTTCCAATTGACAGCGCCATAGATCACGGGCGCTTCCACTGCAAAAGAGAAGCTTCGGCCATTGCACTTAAAACACACAAAAACGCACGGGTTTCCACTATGTCAACCTCCCACCCCCTTTTTCACGCAGAAGACTAAAGCGCCTCTGCCTCGCGCAATGTATATACTACACGTGTGTACAGTGAGGGGGAAGTTGACAAACGTGGGGACTGCTCAGCTATACACGCGCAGACACGCTCTCACCCGCGAGCTTTCGCGGCTTTGCAGAGCATATGAGGTAACGCATGCGCAGAAGTCCCCGTTGTTTCGCGCGCGCCCGCAGGTCTTCCCCTCCCCCGTCCTCTCCTTTCGCTTTCCCCCTCCCTCGCTTTCTCCTCCTTGCGGAGAAGTTGGCGCGCTGCCCGTTCAGGCATTCAGCGCGCGCTCCTCAGGGATCAGCAAGCAAAGTCACAGCCTGCACAAACAGAGCTTTCAAATTCATAAAATTCATAGGATTTTTCACAAATGAATGAACACAATTTTCTACCAATTTCCTCATTATGCAAATATGCAAAATATCAAATTTAGGCCAATTAGGGTCCTCCACAGTCCCAAATCCACCCGTTTAAGCCATAATTGCAGAAACTATCAAATAATTACGGCCGCTAATTGGAAATATTTGTGACAGATACAACAAATTCTTGCACAAATTACATTTCATTTTAGGAACCACTGCGCGCCACTGAAATTTTATCGAAGTCTAATTTAACTTACATAATGAGTTGAATTGAGTACTTGTTATCAAATTTGAGCAATTCATAGCTCCGTAATGTGGAATGATCAAATAAATTAAAAGGGAATTTATTCAATATTTTTGTTGTGATCCTTTTTTTCGAATCCATTGCTATTTTGTGGGGAATTTCCTTCCTCCTCCCGCTCCCGCTGCCCGGGGTGGCTGACATGTGGCATAAAAAAAACCCACCAGCTGCGGCGGGAGTAAAAGAGGAGGAGAAGCCGGCTACAGCCGCCGCGAACTGGCCGGAAAGCTGGCAGAGAGGAAGGGCCACGTTTGCAGCCATGGCTCCTTCCTGAGCTCCGTCGCGCATAGTCCGGCAGTGAGAAACCATAACTTAAACGTGCTCATTTTTCCTCAAGCGGAGGTGGGGGAAAGCCTCAAAATGTCTCGGATTTTTACTTCCGGGTGAGTGGAAATAATGGCTTGCTAAACTGACGTGGTGGAAACATTATGGTGCTCTGACGCCATGGCACTCTTCCCTCCCGGCTGCAGAAGAACACAGATACGTTCCCCAAAAGCTATCAGTCCCGATTTCCAACACTTGCCTTCGCCCATTTTCCAGTGCAATCCTATTCAGTTGCTCCAATCTAAGCCTATTGAAACAGGCGGCTTGAAAACTGCATAGGACTGCAGTGCTGTTCTCCACTATGAAGCCTGAGATAGAGGGATGGGGTACAAGCCGGAAGGAGCCAGAACGGGCATTAAACGAGTTAGAGGCCCACAAAAAAAAATGTGGCATGCATTAGAGGCACTCCAGAACTACAATCTAGAACAAAAAACACACAAACAATGCACTTTTATAAACCCTTTCAAGCACCAAAATGCCTCCAGAAAAGCAAAAAAAGACCTGGACAGGCATTAAAGGAGTAAGAGAACTATTAAAAACTGTAGCATGCACTAGAGGCACTCCAGAACTACAGCCTGGAACAAAAAATGCACAAAGTGCATTTATTAACCCTTTACAGGACAAAAATGCCTACAGCAAAAAAGAACAACACCAAATGGCCCAGAACGGGCATTAAACAAATTAGAGGGCCACAAAAAACAATAGCATGCATTAGAGGCACTCCAGAACTACAATCTAGAACAAAAACACACAAACAACTTGCAGTTATTAACCATTTCCAGACCAAAAAAGCCCTCCAGAACAGCAAAAAAGGCACGGAACAGACCGGAAAGGGCATTAAATGACTTAGAGGAGAACAAAAAACAGTGGCATCTCTTAGAGACACTCCGGAACCACAACCTAGAACACAAAATGCACAGACAATTGGCCTCTCTTACCTTGTTGCGGGCCAAAATGCTTCCAGAGCCAGAAAATGGCCCGGATCAGCCCAGAACAGGCATTAAATGAATTAGAGGGCCACAACAAACAGTGACATGCATTAGAGGCTCTCCAGAACTACAGCTTAGAACAAAAAACACAGAGACAACTTGCCTCTCTTACCCCATTCTGGGCCAGAACACCCTCAGACCCAGACAATGGCCCGAAACGGGCATTAAATGAATTCAACAAACACTGGCATGCATTAGAAGCACTCCAGAACTACAACCTAGAACAAAAAACATAGAGATGACCGGCCTCTCTTACCCCTTTTTTGTTCTACGCTGTAGTTCTGGAGTGCCCCTAATGCATGCTACTGTTTACTGTGACCCTCTAATTTGTTATTGCCTGTTCTGGGGCGTTCTGGACCATTTTCTGGCTCCAAAGGCATGGGGTAAGAGAGGCAGGTTGTCTTTGTGTTTTTTGTTCTAGGTTATAGTTCTGGAGTGTCTCTAATACCACAGTTTTTAGTGGTCCTCTAATTCATTTAATGCCCGTTCCAGGCCATTTTCTGGCCCCACAGGCATTCTGACCTGGAACAGGGTACGAGAGGCAGGTTATCTCTCCATTTTTTGTTCTAGGTTGTAGTTCTGGAGTGTCTCTAAGGGATGCCACTGTTTTTTGTTGTCCTCTAAGTTGTTTAATCCCTTTCTGGCCTGTTCCATGCCTTTTTTCTGCTCTGGAGAGATTTTTTGGCTTTGAAAGTGTTAATAGATGCACTTTGTGTATTTTTTTGTTCTAGGCTGTAGTTCTGAAGTGCCTCTAATGCATCTACAGTTTCCAATGGTCCTCTTACTTGCTTAATGCCCATTCTGGTACTTTATGGGCTTTTTTTACTGTTCCAGAGGCATTTTGGGGCATTGTTTTTGCATTTTTTTGTTCTAGATTGTAGTTCTGGAGTGCCTCTAATACATACCACAGTTTTTTGTGGTCCTGTAACTCATTTAATGTCCGTTTTGGGCCATTCCAGCTTGTTCCGGCTTTTCACCCCGTTCTTTAGATGGCTTGTTAAAGAATTTGAAAGGAATTCCATTTGTATTTGTCCGGCTTGATGTTTAGGATGTTTGGAAGCCTCTCCAGTGCTCCTTCATCATTCTTTTAAATTTCCTTTTCGCTCTGTCCTGTAGCTCCATTTTTGGGAACGGAATCCTTTCAATATCAGTCTCGAGGACACACACACCCTCCATTAAAAATTTATGTAGTCTTGATCTGAGAAAGGGAATCAAAATGGGAATGTCTTTTGACATGTCAGGCTTCGCCTTTGGTGAGTCTCCAAGGAACAGAAGGCAAGTGAGTTCCCTCCATGTAGGCTGGGATTCTTATTTGTTTTAATAAGACGGCCTCACAGATTTGGAGAAAGCTCACTTCTAAACACCTTTCTTAGTCTGCCTGGTCTTTTGAGCCTTTTGGTTAGTCAAAACTCCTAATTCACATTGAGCAAGACATCTTGCCGTTGTCAATACACATGAATGGGTAAGTTCAGGGAACATACATATAATATACATACATATATACATATATGAGTTTTAAAGAAGTTTATGTTAAAATACACATGAGTATATATAATTAATACAGCAATATTACATACATGATGGATAAAATAAAATATATAACATATAACTCAGAATATTCATCACAATGGCCATAATCCAGCACAGAAATTTTTTAACACCACTGCTTTTAATGGGATTTAAGTGCATGTAACTGTGCATTGAACTGTGTATCTGAATGTAATCCATTAAATACTGGTAATAATTTATAATTATATAAATATTAAGTTGTATATTACACATGTTATGTACCTATTACACAGAAACTGAATTGCTTAGCAGAATATCCTTCAAGCCATTTATTACTATTTGTCCTTTTGCAGAAAACTCCTTGGGTGGAAAAAATTGTGTAAAACTGGTAATGCATAATGAAACGTGCGATTCTGTCTGTATGTTTTTATACATAATAGAGTTCGCATATATGTGCACGCACACGCAGGCGTACATATGTGCCAGCGCTATTATATATAACTTGTATTTATCTCTGTGTATCCCTGAGTTACCCTCTCAGGAGAAGGTCAGCTCCTCGGCCACGGACATTATTTTTCTTCCTCCCAGCCATACCCGCATCCACACACGCAGCCCTTTCAGCTGCCTGTGGCCTCGTTGGCGGATTATAAATGTCTCCTCCTCGGTGTGATTTGTTTAATCCGTGGAAATGGTGCTGGTCCTATGTAAACAAGCCGAGTGCGGAATGAAGGCAGCCACCCATGCGTGGCCAGCCTGCCTATTTGTCAGAAAACCTTCATAAATACTGAGCCGGGGCTGGGCAAGGATGTGATGTCTCCATTTTTGCCAGGAAAGGGCACGGGGAAGACAAAGCGAACCAGAGCGCCGTGTAACCTTTAAGAGGACAGAAAGTGTGTATGCGTCTGCGTGCTCCTCCTCGCCAAAAACACACGCACGCACACACACTCTCTCTCTCTCTCGGTAACTCACCGCCAGTGAGGATAGATGATGGGTTAGCTGAGCATCTAGACCTGCTTCTGTGTGCATCATGTATGTGTGCAAAGACAAACTGACGAAGACATCCAATAATATCTTCGCCTCTGAACCATTTCGCAATCTGGCTCTTTAATTCCCCAGGACTGGGAACCTGACACATTCGCATCCGAGTCGTGGTTGTTTTGTAAAGGGGGAGGACGGGGGGGTGGGGTTAGGGAGTAAAATGGTCTCCTCCTCGGTGGGGAGATTCTTCATCATCAGCATATTTTTGTGACGTTTACTTTTTCAATTATCATTGTTCGTGAACAAAGCCATTATTTTCCCAAGCTTCATATTGATCCTCATTGTGGATCCACACATGGCTTTAAGGAAAACACATATGTGCCTAATCCGATGCTTCGTGCAAAGAGCAGCAATTGCCGCCTGCAATTATCACGGCTCTTATTTATTTATTTTTAAGTGAGAAAGTGTCGAGGATTAAAACGTGAAAGCAGCTATTAATCAAACCTTTACACCTTCTTTAGCTCAGGCGTGATGGTGGGTGTTATCATAAATCTACTCTGATAGTAACACAAGAATAATGAGTTCAGTAATGATAGCGATGATGATGATAATGATTTTAACCAACAAAGAATAGTGTAGATTTATTGCTAATAACGTGGTACAGGAACCTCTTCATTCAAAATCGCCTGTATGTGCTTCTATCTGTTGAAGAGCTTACCAAGGGCAGTTTGGGTGGATTATGATGACCCCAGCAAGTGGTACATAAACAACAGCTTCGAAAAGAGGACCCAGAACTTGAGAGAAAAGTATCCGAATGCCTTCAGTGGGGATTCCAGTGGCAGGCAGTGCCCTTAAAATACTTTGGGATAGTCCTCGATTTATTCCCCCCTGTTGGGCCAAGGGGAGATATTCGAATGTAAGACTTTTTTTGCAATTGCCTCTGTTCTTCTTCCCACAAAATGTTTGTGCTCGTTGATGTCCGGGTTGAAGCTATTTTGAAAGTGTGTGAACACCCAAGTGTCCTACGTGGGGGACGATTCATTTAATGCGCCAGCCGCCAGATAAAGGGGACAGAATCACTTGTAGAGGGGGACACTTGTCCTTGGCTGTGAGAGAGAGATTACTGAAAGTAAGTCCCGTCCACAGCATTTTCACCTCGTTAACTAGAATCGGACCTCTGCAACCGGGAGGGGGGAAAACATTCACGACATAAATCGAAGTACAGAAGTGGAAAGCAAAATAAAATCAGTTAACAGTCAAGGGGAGTCGTGAAATGGGTTGTTTTTGTTAGTTTGTTATGCATCCTTGTTGCGGGTTAGATGTGGCTGATTCTTTACTTCGGCAAGCTCTGGCTGACTCTGGTGTAAACGCGTTGTGGTCTGAAGACGACTGGCTGAGCGTGATTCCTCTGTCTTGAAGGGGAGGGTGGAGGGACTGGGTAAGTAAGCAGACAAGGGCGTGAAACCACCAGTTTAAGATGCGCATTCACACCCGGATCATTACAGTGCACAGAAATAATCAGTATTTGGGGATCTAACAGACCAGGGGTTGTCACGTCTGCAACTCTCCCCACTAGTAAACGGCGAGGTAACGCGGCGGCAGCGCCTGCGCCCATTTGTTCCTTCCACTAAAAACAATAAAGGTCATTTTCTCCTGAAGGCGGTTTGGGGAGGATGCGCAAACCCCAGCTTTGCTGAGTTACCGTGAACTTTAAAGATGACCATGCCCCTTCAGCTCCCCTCGGGAAGTTACTGTTTGACTGGAACGGAACGCTTTTTCATTTTACTCATCTTCTCTTTCTGGTAAACGAAACTATCATTTGCTGGATAATAGGATCCTTCCTCGGCTGGGGGAGGAGGGGAAAACAGAGATAATCGAATTACATTCTACGTGCCCTATTGCTTTATATATTCCACGAAAGCTTGTATTTACTTTGTTTTAAGGGTTTATAAGTAAGCTCTTCGATTATTATTGAATGTCACTCACCCCTCACTTTCGCATCAATGTACTTACTTTAGCCAATCAAGCCCCCCAAGGCTTGTTAACCTTTCAGAAACTTTTTAATATGTTGTTTCTATTTGATTTATTTGTAAAAGTTCGCCTTAATGGTGGCTTGAAACGAATGTTAAAATAAGGGCAAATACAATTGAATATAAAATGACTGACACAACACCCACTGATAGGTGGCCTATGCACACCTACAGGGTTCCTCCTGATCATTCTGGCTATTAAGTTTACTACTCCACATGTTTCCTTGGACTTTAATTCAAAAGGACTTAACTTTGCTAAAAATTGTGCATAGGATCAGACTGTGTGGGTGCAACTGGGGCACATAAATGGGAGTGGTGTGCTGGCTTGGGGCTGATTTGAATTTCAAGGCCTTGCACTGCTAGTGGAGAAGATTCCGACTTTGCCGGATCTCTGCAGACCCATCCACCCGCCCTCCACTTTTTCTCCTCCATATTATTTAAAGAAGTATAACCCTTAAAGTCATAACAAAATTTTCAAGATGGATTCATGATGCGCCCAATATAATACTGACATAATTGCCATGTGTTACATAATAAACAAAACATCTGCAGCATTATAACCTGGGCGATGAGTTATGAAACCAAGGTAGGGGCCAATTAGTTGGCTGGTATTTTATTTTTTTTAAAGGTAAGACACTATAAACATCGGTTTTAAATTGTCCTAATTAGTAACTTGCTCATTAATTAACTTTCTGATTAATTGTGTAGCAATCTAATTTGCAGACGAGGCACTTCAGCAATAATACCTTGTAACTCCTTCGCCTGTCTTTAAAATTCTCCAGCACCCAAGGCGGTCTTGCACCCATCTGGCCTCTTCGGTCATAACAGAAAGATGATGTTTTAAATACAACAATTCTCACAGCTGAACGATGTCGCTGTTGCTAAGAAAACGCACACTAGGGGGAGAGAAATCCACGAACCAGTTAAGCCGGAGATAAGATTTAGTCTGAATCTTATGAACACTTGCTGGGAAGCAAATCACATTAAACTTAAAGTGCGATTTCCTCCTGTGCTGTACAAGAAATGCCCCACTAAAACTCATCTGGGCAAAGGGGGAAATTGGGGTGGCAATTATTTTAATCGTGTGGTGTTGGTACGGTTGAAATACACTATTTCAAGGAAAGCTTTGGCCGTATATAATAAATAGTCCGTCCTAAAAACAGTAGCTGACTTCTTTTTTGGTTCTGGTGTAACAGACCACATATCTTTCCAAAACTTTCTTTTGTAGTCTTTTTATTTTGACTTTGTTTCGGAGGCCATTAACCTCTAATCCAAGCACTGTGGAACTGTATCTAAACCTTTATAGTCTATCTGTATAATATGTGTCTATCTGTATAATATGTATCAGAAGTATGCTTTAATTTCAACTCCATCAAGGAATCTCTTAAAACTTTAATGTCTGGCCCCCCAACCTTGATATATTTAAATCCTATTAACTTGAGAGCAATTTATTTCCCAGTTGTGCACCGTCCTACTCACAAGCAATGCAGGAATAACGCACTTGTCGATTGGGTGCCTTTCATAATAAATTAACACAGAGAGATCCTAAATACATTTATTTCCACTTTAGACCCACTGATTTCACTACTTCGAAGTAAGAGTGCTTACAAAATCACATTTTTAAAAATATGAACTTTAATCTGAGATGTACGGTTCCGGCACCCATTGTTTCCAGCAGGAATGCACTGGAAGTGATTGCCCCAAATACCTGGTATGATTCCTGCCATTTAGGTGAGAGAGAGTTTTCGCCCTTCAGTGGGTCCCTGTGGCTTTCCCACTTGTACTGAGATCCTGCGCCGTTAATATGAAGCAGTTAATTGAGCCATTAATCGGTTAGAAGGGAAGACTGCAAGACCTGGGTGCGTTGTGCAAGACCATATTCTACCTGTCTTTTAATGTGCCTTTGCATCAAGGTACAGTTTTGTTTGGCCTTTCCCTTCGATTTTCTGTTCC
Source organism: Sphaerodactylus townsendi (assembly GCF_021028975.2). Lineage (NCBI taxonomy): Eukaryota > Metazoa > Chordata > Lepidosauria > Squamata > Sphaerodactylidae > Sphaerodactylus > Sphaerodactylus townsendi. The sequence continues at coordinate 35,781,920 of NC_059431.1, forward strand.
TCCTACCCCACTGTTATTTACTGATTATTATTATTTTTAAGACTCACAGGATGGTAAGAAGCTGGGCGGTCATTATAACACTAATCAATAAGGAGATGGTGTGAACCATGAAAATCACCGGGTTGCCTGGTATTGAAATATCCCCTGGCTGGGTTTGGTTTATTTCCATCAGAGCACTGTTTTGGGGTTGTTTCTCCCCACCCCCTCCGGACTTCCCGGGTTGGCTGCGTTTCCCCAGCAGAGCTATTGTGGCCAGGGTTTGACTAGCGTCCTATTCTGAGAAAAAGAAAAGAAAAGAAAAGAAAAGCCTCCCCCCTCCCTTATGGCAGATCATTCTCTAAGTGAATAGAGATGAAGGCAGGGATATTAAGTGACTCTATAAAACATCCCGGACACAATTGTGTGATTGATGGAGGACAAAGTGGGAACAGCAGGACACACGATCCTGGGAGAAGCCGCGCTGTCAATGCGAGAAACCCATCTCTGGAAACAGCTTCCCCTGGAGGAGTTTGCAGTCTATTTGTATGAGTAATCAGCTGAGCCCCCTCTCTGTCAGCCGTGTTTACTCACTGATTTTCTCAACAAGACAACCATTGACACTGGATGGATGGGGCTAATCTGGCGCAGAACTGGCGGCTTTGCAGAGGCTACAGGTCGAAAATGGAGCGCCGCGCCAGCTTCACCTCGCCTAATCTAGCGTCTAATATTTATTAGAGCCAATTTAGAGCGCTGCTCTCGCAAAGAGCAAGCAAAGGCGCGGCCACAATTAATAACGCCGCAATCGCCAATCAGACGCACACATATAATCCAGCGGCCGGCCAGAAATCCAGAGCCAGAGAGAGCCGGCTCCCTGCCAAAGGCGCCAAGAGAGGTCCGAAGCCAGAGCCTTGGGCAGGGACGGTCCGCGCTGGCCCTGCAGGTCAGCACCCCCCTCCATTGTGCCCCGGCTGCAGGAGGGGAGCGGTGGGAGAGGCCCTTTTGCTCTGCCACCTTTTGTGTTGCAAAGACGCACCCCCAAACGCCCCTGGCTGCCCCTGGGGGAACCACAGACCTAGGTTAGTCCCAGCTATAAAGCATACTCAGGGAGATGTGCACAAGGCAGACCCATTACTCAAACCTCCAAATACAACCAAGGAGGGAGAGATTGACACTGTGAGACCTCACCCGCAGACCGGGGGACCCGGCAGCCAAACTTCTCTATCTGAAGTACATGAAGAGAAGAGCAGTTGGGATTAAGGTTGGCCATGCCTTCTGGCACAGACTCCGCCAGTCCTGCCTGACTGCAGCGACCAACGTCTAATAATATCTATATCGAAGAACACTTTCTGAGGCAAACCTGTTTAGGATTGCTGTTCTAATCACTCACGGGTCCTGCTAGGGTTAAGAGGAGGTGAAGAAGCCTGAAGAAGAGCTCTGAGATAGGACAATGTTTTGTGTAATTGTACACATACCAAATTAATCTAAAAGTAATCTGCAGTTTTGTGAATATTATGACTGCCAAATTTTCCTCTGTTCACAAACAGCATGGCCTATAGGGTGTCAAATTTGCCAGGTGTTGTTTTTTACAATCTTTAGCTAGGGGCCTCCTCTTTTCCTTCTTCCCGATACAACCTGATACTAATACCATCCAGTCTACTGGATTCAGTAGGATTCAGACACCTTGCCTCAAGAACAGAGCCTGCCAGGGGACACACAGACACGCTCCCCTCCCCCAGTCATCCAGCCTGAAGAAGAGCTCTGAGATAGGACAATGTTTTGTGTAATTGTACACATACCAAATAACATTAATGACCTGGTGGTTCTTCTTGGATTTTACTTTGTGTTACTTTTCTTCCCCTGTAGGAGGTGCACCTCCTCTTTCCTAACCAGAATAACAGATACTTATTTCAGATCTGAGACATATTAAAAATGATGCATGCATATGAGTATTAGTGTATATCATGCATAAGGGTTTGGTGTGTCAGATAGCGGTAACACATATAGCCAGGGTGCAATTATGCATACTTTACATATGCATCAAGGATTGTTGTATTTTTTATGCCTAATAAATTCTCTTACACCAAGGCAGCCTACTGAGCAGACAGAAGTGTTATTACACAGTGTACTAATTCTATTCTCAACTAGTTTTATATACACATATTTCAAATATCCAGTTTCAACTGTAGGGGTGCCTCTGCCTGTTGAACATATCTGCAAAGTATTTATTATACTTCAACAAGCACCTGCGTTACCTGAGCAATATTTGTTTATTGAAAGATCCTTTGGTACTTTGAAGAGGATCACATTTACGGCAGCACGAACTTTTCTGGGCTATAATGTGGCTTCATCGCTGACATAGGAAGGAAAAAAGGCGGGGGGGGGGCGGGAGGAGGAAGCACAGGCACACCACATCTATCATACGAGTGCGCCTCAAAACGCAGCCATATTTCGAACACACGCACACAAATGCACACATATTTTCCCTGCCGGTAGTAAGCGTGCTTGCAACACTTGTGCCAGAGTCGCTGCAGAGAATCCCACGTTCTTAATATTTATTGGAACCTAATCAATCCCCACAGACAGGCCTGAAGACGCGGGGACTCAGATAATTCATAGGAGATACCCGCCTCGTCCGTCCACCTCCTGCCTTGCTCCCTGCCCTCTGCTCTGGGCATGTATTCGGAGAACGCCTGGCTAGCGTCGGCCTCCCGCCCGCCATTTCTGCTCCAAGTGTGGCGCTTCAGACTTGGCGCTCTCTGTGGAGAGAGGAAAGAGAAGGCGGTCTGTCGAGCCAGGGACTCCCTGTCCTTGCAGCCTGCGAGGGCAGGAGGCAGAGCGGCCGGGCCCACCAGCGCCTCCCGGCTCGGCCGGCGACGACCCCCTCGCTGTCCCTCAGGCAGCAGCTCCGCGCTAATTGCTCGGCTCCCTGCCTGCCCACACCTCCGCTAATTCCCCATTTCTCATTCTGCCGGGAGGCGGCGGGTGGAGGGGGCGAGAGGGACGGGAGCCTCCTCGGAGCGCGCGCCTGCCTGCCTGCCTCCGGCGTGTGGCGTCCATCAAGTCCTCCCTATAAAGGGCGGTTCGCTAAATTAGCAGCTCGGCTGTATAATCAGGCTCTGGCCATTGAGGCCGCTGAGCTCGCCCGTAGAACCAGGTGAGGCTGCAGCGGCTAATGGGCTGGGAGGTGTGCCCGAGATGCTAAGTTGGCAATTAAACTTCACAAATATCAGTCGATCGCGGTTTTAGGGCAGCGCCACGTTATTAGCGCCAGGGGAAAGGCAACGCAGGATAATAAAATGTCTGTCTGTCCTTTAAGCTGTCAGTTCTAACAAGTCCAAAAGAGTTCGAATTGCTACCTCGTTTTATGCTTATCTGTTTTGCCAGTCAGGCATTTGCTTGCACATTGGTGCAAGTTACAGTATCTACCTAAGCATCTGGATTCTCCTCCAGTGCAGCTCTGTTTTAGTTGTTTTCCATAAACACAGACTCAAGCATAGCCCATCCTACAAAAAGAAAAAAAGAAGAAGTAACTGCTTCATCCTAATGTGATCCTCTGAATGGCCTAATGCTACATTTCACCCATATATAAGGAAATGTTAATGAGTATGTGTCTTAGATTATAGATAGGAGTATTTTTCTCCCTCTCATAGACAGGGATGGTATATTGATGATCCCTATGAAAAGAACTTGATCCTACGTTAGGTTTGTGCTGCAAAATTCTGCAATTGTGTGTAGGTTTGCTCACACTGGATGTCAAGATAGGAAAAACTGGAAACAGAAAGTCTGAGAGGAAAGAGTTAAAGGTACGCTTAATTTAGAGGTGAAAACAAAAGGAAAGGCTAACCACTTACTGAAAAGGTTACTTAAACCTTAGGTCTGAGTGCTGAAGCTTCTAACTCAAATGCTGTTTCTTGCGCTTTACTAAATCCAGTATTTCCCTCAGAAATGCCCTTCATGTATAAACACAGTGGGTTGCCTCCCCTTCAATGCACTATTTAAATTTACCAACCAGTGCACAGATTCTATTTCAAAAGCTCTGTCCTCTAGAAAACATTTTAAAAATTTGGACTTGAAGACCGTTTTCTATTTATTCCAAGAAAAAAAAATGTCCCATGGTGTTTGATGTACTTAAATACCTAAATTGGAATATAACCGAAAAATATTATTAGCTTTATCTGCTGACACAAGGGAGGCAGGTTAAAGTATTTTTCATTTAATTTAATAGTGAATAAAGCACTTAAGGCACTTGATGATTTATTGATCAAATAGAAATCAGGGCTTCCAACAGCTACTTATTTCATCTCCTTTCAAATGCTTAAATATTATTCCCCCCCCCCCCACACACACACACTCCTTTTCAACCCCGCACCCGCAGTTTGTGCACCTAGACTTAAGGCTGTGAAAGTGTGCCATGGAGTTTGAGATACTTAGAAGATTATACAGTCTCTCCCCAATGAAAGCTGGGTAGTCCTTATGAACCTCCATTGAAATGTAAAAAGGATTTTAATGGACAGTAATGGCCTCATGGTTCTGGGCTATTGTTCCAAAATGGCTAGCCTGTTTATAATCATTGTTTAAAAATGAGTTAGAGAGTTTGGAAAGTCTTCAATAATAAGAACTGGAGAGATTTTTTTGCACACATTGTCTTTTACCCTTAGGGTGCTTGGGGAGCTTGCTGCTATTAATGTAATGTGGACTGGAAGATAAAGATACTGTGGAAAAATGGATTTGATTTGGAGCCCAAGTGATACTGTCTCCTTGACCCTGACTTCCACTAAGACAGGGATTTCAGAAAAACCACATGCACAACCTGACCCCCATCTATACAAAAGTCCCTCTGACATTAATGGGACTTTCCTCCAAGTAATTATACACAGGATTGCAGGCAGCTTTAGTTCCCCATCTGTAAAATGGGGAGAATAGGAAGCTAATGCATAGTTGTAGTGAGAACATTTTTTTTGAGGGGGACAGCTAAACACTCTCTACACTGGAGTGCTAGTTGTTAGATAAAACGCTCAATAAAAATGCAAAAGAAAGAAAGGTGGAATGGCATATCCTGATCTCATCAGATCTTGGAAGCCAAACAGGGTCAGTACTTGAAAGGGAAACAACCAAGAAAGACCCTGCAGAGGAAAGCAATGATGAACAACCTGTACTTCTCACTTGCCCTGAAAGCCCCTTGCTGGGGTCAAGTGCAACTTGAGGGCATTGTACATACACAAAAGTGCAAAATGACCCAGATGTTCTTATCTCTTACTGTAAGCAGTTGGACCCCTCCTCCTGGTAAGGGATGCTATGGAGCCATGGGGACCAAAGACTGGCAACAGAGCAAGACACTGCTCCCCACTCAGTGGATGCCACTCAGATAATTTTGGGATCCATCTTGTATGTTAAGCCTGGGCAGGAAGGTGGTTGGCTGCTGGCCCTAAGGTGGCTGGGCAATGGGACTGGGTAATCCCCCATTGTGTCACCCTAAGATGATTTAATCACCGCTCTGAGGAGACCACTACTCATGCTATCTGGACTCATTCCAGCATTAAAGAGAATAGGCCAGGCATTTTTTTTGGTCCTGACAACTCATCAAGTTTTTCCTATCTTTTTGTTAGGGAAAAAGTAATACATTTTTTGTCTCTGATTTTCCTATCAGATTACCTCAGACCCACCTCAGACCCAGTTGGGAGTATAAATATTGGTCCTTTGGTCATTCATAGCATGTCTGAAACTGTGCAGGCACCCTCCCCTTCCTAAGTGTGGGTTCTTTCCTTAGCTCCTGGAAATGTTGGTCATTTTCCCCTTCAGCGCTATGTCCCTTGGAGACTGGCTATTATCACCCATCCCTTAAACTTTCTCCAACGTCCTCCCTTTTCTATTAGTGAGCTCTTCTATGCTTTGCATGTGCATGCTCATTGATTAAAATTATATTTCTTGTTTTACAATTCTTTATTCTTTAATAATCATATTTTAATTATACAACTGCCTACTCATTTGAGAGTTTTCACCCAGAAGTATCCTGGTATAGATAAGTTATCAATCCCAGTTAACCCTTCTTGCTCTCTGTCTGTAGCTAATTCCCCCAAACTAAAGTGGAGACTGCCTACTTAGGGTTAACATTACTCTGTCTTAAGATGACCATATATTCAGTGTCCATCATCTTCCTTTTCTTTCCCTGGGCTTTCTCCAGGCTGTTCACTGGAACAGCATTGCCAAAACGCTAACTTGCTTTAATATCTGCAAGATGTATGCTGCCTTCAGGATGGATTTTTCCTTTAAAAGCCTCTCTCTTTTTGCCATCAGGTTGCAGCCCACTTACTGTGACTCCATAGGGTTTTCAAGGTAAGAAATATTCAGAGGTAGTTTGTCATTACCTATCTCTATATAGCAGTGGTGGCGAACCTTTGACACTCCAGATGTTATTGACTACAATTCCCATCAGCCCCTGCCAGAATGGCCCTATATAGTGACCGTGGGATTCTTTGGTGGACCCTCCACCAAAGTCCCAGCCTCTATGCCCTGTGGTGGGTCCTGTGATGGGTCCTCCAGAGTGACTGGTTGGCCACTGTATGAGACAAGACTTTAGACTAGATGTGGGTCCCCAACCTTTTGAGCCTGCAGGCACATTTGGAATTCTGACATAGCATGATGGTGCAGCAATAAAATGGCATCTCCACTAGGTGGACAAAATGATTTCCACAGGTTAAGTTCAGTAACACAGTGTTGTAGTAACATAGATTCTTGGGCTGTTGTGGCAGCTACTGCCAAAGATACATTTTAAAAAATCTACACAGCCAATCAAAAATCCAGTAGTCAGTCAGAAGACTTTCTGGGCAAAAGCCCTACTGGCCCCATTAACCTCCCAAAAACAGTTGGTGGATGCTATAAAAAGCATTACTGGGCACCTGGGTGCCCACGGTCATCACGCTGGAGGCCCCTGGATGAGATGGACCACTGGTCTGATCTAGCAGGGTTCTTCTAATGTTCTCATGAGCATGTGCCCTGCAGGAGCTGGTAAGACAGACTCTGGTATTGTTGGGCAAAAACAGAAGGACTTTATGGATCCGCTGTTTTGCAGTGGGCAAGAAGAGCAGGGGAACTTTATGGGTCACCTGCTTTGCCAACCGTCCACCCGAGGCCCTTCCTCTGCATGGCCTGCCATTTAACAGGCATGCAAGGGCAGCAGCTCCAGTTGCTGTGGGCGGCTGCCATTGCCTGGCCGAGCCTGGGAGCTGCAGGCAAATGGCCGGGAGACAAGTTTCCTGCAGCACATGCCCAGTTCTCCGAGGGGTCCCCGGCTGGAGCCTGCACGTTTCTCTTTGCATTAGCAAAGCCCAAAGTCATCCAGTTTGCGCTAATCACCACAATTAGTCCTGAATTATCACCGGACTCTGACAGACGTTCCTTGTAACTCTCTTTTATTTCCAACAGCCCTAATCAGCAGCTCTCATTACAAACGCTGATTAAACTGCAAATTATCCAGCAGTGGCCCTGTTCCCATCTACCAGCAGCTCGTTCAATATCAATTAAGGCCAAGCGGCAAAGTCTGCAGCCTCTGAGAGCTTCCAACTGCCTGATAGTGGCACTTATTAGTTTGGAAAACTAGGAAAATACTAATAATCAACAACCAAGGGGAAAGAGGAGGCAACCAGACAAAGGAAGGGGAGTTGAAAAGGCAGCCGCTTTAGCCGGCTGGGTCTTTGCCGGACCACGCCTGCTGTCCTCTTCCCCCTTCCGTCCAACTTCTCCCCAGCCCAGTCCCTGGGGTCAGAGGGTGCCTGGGACAGCAAAATGTATTAGCTAAGGTAATATCTCGGCCTCGTTGAAGTCACTTTTGGAAATAATGAATCGTATTAACGCATTAAAAAACCCTCGGCAATCCAACATCATTAGGTCGTTCCGGTATCCGTTTCCAATTAATGCGCAGGGCCTTTCTGGTTTTTTTCCCCTTTCCTTTGACCTCCTTCCCCTAAATAAAATGGAAGCTAATGACAGTTGATTTTATTTATTTATTTCGTCAAATTGAATTTACCCATCAGCGCAGACATGCAATTGTATTCTCTCTCTCTCTTTTTAGTGCGGGCCCAGGCAGGCAAGCTGATGGCGTTTGCTTTGGCTCAACAGCTTCTTGTTTCCTCGCAGGCTTTGGGTGCTTTTCTAAAATTCAGGAATATATCAAGGAAACTGCTGCACCATTACATGCATTAGTCTTTAAGGTGTCCCAAGACTCTTGGTTGTTTTGGCCACAGCAAATGAACAAGTTTACTCCTTCTGGAATTTGAAAATTGGATGGAGGGGCTATCAAGTGTGCCAAGAGGTGGCAGGAACTGTCCTCATCTGGAGGCTGGTTGTTTGTAGTTGCTCAGGAAGGAGGGAAAGGCACTCTGTACATTCTCACAGGCTCTCTTTGTTATTTCTTTGCACTCTGTACATTCTCACAGGCTCTCTTTGCTATTTATTTAGAATGGAGCTACTGAAATCATGTTCTGAGATGAATTAAAACCTTATGAGGGCAGGAAAGAAGAGAAAGCACATTGGACTTGTGTGACAGCCATTTTCCAACATGGGTTCTTGAGAGAGCAATCCTAACCAGGCCTATTCAGAATTCTACTCAGGTCCATTCACTGGGGCTTATTTCCAGGAAAGTGTTCTTAGTATTGAACTGTAAATTGTGGTTTTACCTCTGAGAATCCATTGATAAGATGATTTTGTAGGATATCAGTATTTAAGATGGTAGTTGAACATTTTCATCCAGTATCAGATTTAGTTGGAGAAAGGCCCTAGCTATTACACTTGTGAGGCCCCTTCCAATTACTCACTTCCAATGCTAGTGTCAAGTTATTGGCTTAAGACAATATTATTCTGAAATGGAGTGCAAGGTAAATTACGGAAGGGTTGTTTAGATACTATAGTGCATTATGACAGCATGGGTAAGAAATACGTCTTGGCCAGAGACCCCCTAGATTTCAAGGCCTTAGATTTTGAGGCCTTAGGCCTGCACAGGGCCTGCCAAGTCTATAAGTAAATCCGGCACTATTTTCATCCAAATCTCTCAATTGCCCAAAACACTTTTTAATTTCTTTTTGCAAATCAGCCTAATTTAAATAGTATTTCTGTTTATCTGAGTCAGCTTAATGTAGTGATTAAGAACAGCAGACTCTAATATGGAGAACTGGGTTTGATTGTCCACTCCTCCACATGAAGCCTGCTGGATGACCCTGGGTCAGTCACAGTTCTCTCAGAACTCTCTCAGCCCACATGGAGGCAGGTAATGGCAAACCACCTCTGAACCTACAGGATTGCTGTAAGTCAGCTGCAACTTGACAGCACACACAGACATACATATCTGAACAATCTGCTTAGTTTGGATGTGTCTGTCCCTTGTCTTTCAGCCATTCTGAGCAAAAGGTTTTGAATCACTCAGAAATCTGTAGGATTCTACAAATCATCATGTTGCAGGCTTCTGCATATAGAGCTGTCACAGAAGACCCAGAGCAAGATGCTGGCCCAACCAGACACCCACATATTGTAGACTAAAGTGGGAAAGAAGAACCAACTTTAGCAATGTTTTCTTGTCTACTTGCAATTGTGCCTTCCTGCAGACAGCGAGGCAAATGTTTACAGGCTTAAAGTGAGACCCACTTTTTGTACTGGCCTGCAACAAATGTCTACATGAGAAGACTTCATCTGCAGAGGTTGAGAATTAGCTGAGACATCGTCCACTGACATGAAAAATTCTGACAAAATTTCTGTATCAGCACTTTTGGAATCATTATGTTGAAAATGACCATGTGTACATAGATGCACTAAGAGATGACCATGTGAAATGAAGTGATATGGGAAAGAAACCCCCAAACCTCTATATATGAGATGGTCAGAGAACAAATTGTATGGATGTCCTGTTCTGGTAAAAACCTCCCAGGTGTGTTGAGTGCACAGGATGAATTCACAAATCCAGCCAATGGATTCACAGCATAATGAAAGACGTGGTCTGGAAACTGACACAATCTTGCATTTCAACCCTGTAAAGTAAATAATTGTCCAAGCCTATTTTGCTCTTTGATGAACCTTGACACACAGGCTGCAGTGGTAAATACACTTCCCTGCGAATGTCCTATTGATTGCAATATTGATTTAGCATTTATTTTCATGGGACGTTTAAATAGGTATTCTTATGGTTAGGGACCGAATCTTTCCATATAATCTCTAAATCTACATTTTTACAGCATTTTCTACAATCTACTTTCACAGAAGTGGCACAGAGAGACAGAGACAGAAAACTGCTGAATTTTTTTGGTCTGATTTCCTTTAGATAGCAATCTAATGTCAAGCACAATTTTTCTTTCTTTCCAGACTCACTGTGGGCAGATTAATATATTCATACCATAATGTGGCTCTTTCGCATCACTCTACAATGGAAATGGATTCATGTGGAACTGAGTCATTGCAGGAGGTCCAACACCTACTGAGATCGCGGCCAACACAAATTCTGATTTGGGAGGCTTGTTCATTTTGTACTCAACCACAAATTCAGTACGCACTGGTCTATTACAGTTGCATTATGTCCACTGTTAAGTGGATATAAAATTTTGTCTTATTGAAGAAAAGAGGTCTGTGAATTTTATTTTTTTAACTTAATTTATAGCCTGCCTCTCTAGCTGTGACTCTGGGCGGATTACAAGCATTAAAAAAACCCCAAATTCAATCAATAGAAATCATCCAGTAAAGAATACAATAGGACTAGGATTACGGAATCAGAAAACAGCAGGAACAAAAAAATGAAGGCATGATGCACCTTAATGCAGAAAATGGATTACAATGGTAGAAGACAATTAAGTAAGAACAAGGTGATAATACAATAAACATTGCAACTACAGTCTTATTCCTTTATAGAAGTGAACTTTGCAAAAGCTTTGCAAAACTATGAAAGTGCATCACAGCTAACAATCTGTTCCTAAGATTTTAAAGTGTCAGGCTTTGGAGTCAACACGTGTTGAGCCGTTCCGGGGAGGGCGGTCTAAAAATCTAAAATCTAAATAAATAAAATACCAGAAACAACTGAGCTGGGTGGGATCTAGCTGATGCAACGGTAGTAGAGGATTTCTTTGCTGCTGTCATTTCTACATCTGAAGTCCTTGGGTCACCCAGCTTCATAGTAGAGCAGTGGTTCTCAACCTTCTTAATGCCACGACCCTTTAATACAGTTCCTCATGCTGTGGTGACCCCCAACCCTAACATTTATCCATTTTACAGATGGAGAACACTGATGCAGAGAGTCTTAGTCGACCCCTGTGAAAGGGTCGTTCGATCCCCAAAGGGGTCCCGACCCCCAGGTTGAGAACCACTGTAGTAGAGCAAGGATCTACCTCAAGCATCAGGTAAATGGTGAGGGGGGCAATCATGGCAATAGCTTCCAGGAGCTTTTCATTCCAAGTGCCCACCATGGATTCTGCAGAAATGTCATTTGGGATTTTACTGTCCCTCAGCGGATTGTGAAATCCAGTCAGACCCATACATCTCTGTAGATAGAGCATTTAAAACCCATACCCCTACAGCTGCAGAGTGTATGTGCCACATTCACTCTTGCCTTGCAGAGGTAGTAATCAGATATTGAGAATGAACATCCAGTCCTCATGCCAGACCAATCCCCAAAGGCTCAGTGAAAACTCTTGAGTGTACTGTAGTAGTCAAAGAGATTATAAAATGGTGTACTGGCTCAGACAAGGTGACACCAGCATGTGTGTTGAAATCACACAAAATGCTCCTAGAGTAACCGCGGGTGTAATTCAATTAAAGATGCAATTTTAAGATGGACTTGCCTCGTTGGGAGAGGTTTATAGTACAGTCCTAAACAGTGTTGCACTCTTCTGTGTCCAGGGAAGCCAATGATCTTAGAAGGTTGTTAACTATTTTGGATTACACTGCTGAGCACTTACAGTGTTGTTGTTTGTTCTACTGATTCTCCAAAGAGCTCAGATTGATATACATGACCCTCCTCTCCCATTTTATCCTCACAATAACCCTGTGGGGAAGGTATGGCTGAAAGAGAATGACTGGTCAAAAAGCCACCTTGTTCGCTTGGTGGCAGAATGGAGATTTGAACCGAGTCTCACTGATCATCATCCAATACTCTCAACACAGTGTTCAGTTATTTAACAGTGTTGGGTTCAAGACTTCTACCTCTGGTATCGTTCTGAACATTTCTTAGCTTTAATGCATGTCTTTCGGTTTCAAACCCCTTTCCTCAGCAAAATTGTCAATGGTATACAAATTGTAGCCCTGGGAAGCTAGGCAAATAGAGATAATCTCCGTTCTTATTCTGCTAACCACGCTTCTGAAGTGCTTGGGAGTATGTAATCCATGGATTACTTTAGTACTAATCCTCTCAATCGTGCAAAATCAGCTGTTTTTTAATCTGTATTGATCTCATAGTCTGACTTGACTTAATAGGCTCACAGGTGAATCTAGACTGAGTTTGCCTACTTGAAAGCCTTACAGTTGTCTTTACTAAAGGCACCACGCTGTCGTTAACTAACCCATCAAATAACATACAGGCTTTTATGGCAGACATCCTCTATGACAATTTTTTGCAGGCCTTTGTAATTAATTGTTTTGCAAGCATGAAAGAGTTGTTAAACAATCAAACAGAATAGCCCAGTAATGATACCAGTTATGATCGGATATTTAAAAACAAAACAAGATGGTACAGATTGAAAGGAATTTGGAAGTTTTAAATATAATGTGCTTTTCTGGGGATACACATCTCAGTTGCTGTTCTTGCAGACTTGCTGACCTTCAAGGGCATCACACATTACAAATTTTTCTGCAGTTGGAAAAAAAGCGGAAAAGATAGAATTATATATCTGGAATGTGGAACATCTTCTGCAAATAATGGCCATTGATTTACTCTGGATTCCTTTTGGGGAGGGGTGAGGGTGGCAGGGAGTTGTATGCTAGATAAATACCAGAGAATCTCCACAGATAGTGACAGATAATGCAAAATGCCCAATTACTTGACCACTTGATGCTTACTGATCAAAAGGATTTTACTTTTGTGAAATTTCAGAACTCAAAGTATGTATTTGGTTCAGATGGCAAAATACCATGAATAAATTGTCATGTGTATGTAAAATGCCAACAGGTAACAGTCGACTAATGGCGACCTTGTAGGTGCTTTGCCATTGCCGTCCTCTGCACAACAACCCTGGCATTCCTTGGAGGTTTCTCATCCAATTACTAACCAGGGCGGACCTTGCTTAGTTTCTGAGATCTGAAGAGATCAATGTAGCCAGGGCCATCCAGGTCAGGACCAACCTTCATTGCACGGTTCAAATTTACATTGTTCCAAACATCCAAATGCTTATCTAATCCTGTATAAATGGGCAAATAGGAACCAGCTTCTAATTAATAATACATTTTTAAAAATAATACATTTTTTAAAACTTCAAATTAAACCAAAGTTATAGAGGTCTTCCTGGGGTATTTGGATTATTAAACAGAAACTTTACTTTGAAGTGGAGAGTTTCAGGAGGGTTAAAGATAGCCTTGTTTTTAATGGATTTAACATTTTTTTAAACAACAACAACAACAACCCACATACACACAGGAAAACACAACCCTCAAAAACACTGGAGAGCAAACATAATTTTTAATATTGTTTTATCTTAAGATCAAATTGAAAAGTATGAATCAATTAACTAAGTGAAATTAATTTGAGGGAGTAACTATAAGGCAATTAGTTCCTAATTTAAACTAAAGCATGTGTAAACTGGATAGCATATTTAACACTGTTAAGTGTTAAGTAGATAAGTGCTTTCCAGAAGGAGTTTTACTAGGCTACCTCTGTGTTTGTGTTTTCACCTAATAACTTTTCAACAACCCACAGTATACTAAGTAAATCATTTTAAAAGTAACCAAACATTTAAACAGTCTAATAATTAAATTAAGAGCATGGTAAAAACAATCAGAGTGGGATGTTGTTGCCTCCCATGCGTTCAATTACACTGCTCCGGTACAGCTGATCAGATGGATTTATCTTCAGCATTATGTCTGTATCTCTTGTTTCCTTCTTCCCATCTATGTGATTCTTCCACCCAGCTACTCATCAGGACTAGACCTGTTTATGTTCAGAGATAGAATAACTTCAGGCACTTTCAGATTATTTTTATTCTGACTAAAAGATGACCTACAGGATATGCAGTAAATGCTCCTAGGCTTTTGCTATTTCAGAATCCCTCTGTAACTTAAACCACCTCATATTCCTATACAGAGAAATACAGCATGTTAGTTTAGGACAGTGGTTCTCAACCTGTGGGTCGTGACCCCTTTGGGGGGTCGAAGGACCCTTTCACAGGGGTCGCCTAAGACTCTCTGCATCAGTGTTCTCCATCTGTAAAATGGATCAATGTTAGGGTTGGGGGTCACCACAACATGAGGAACTGTATTAAAGGGTCATGGCATTAGGAAGGTTGAGAACCACTGGGTTAGGACCACATTGATCCTGGATGAGAGGGCTGATCTGGTGTGTATTATTGAGAGCTGGATGGGCTAGCTGGGAGGACTTGATCTTGCCAACTTTGGCCTTTCTTTGAAAGAAATAAAATTTGAAATATTTAGCTTTGGCTAGATAACATCTGTATATGTAGAGGGCGATATTTATAAAAATTCTACATTTATAAAGCAGACAGGCCTATTTTGCTGCTGAATTAATATGATTCATATTACTGTAATCTCAAATAGACTTAGAGCCCGATCCAAAGAGTGTGGGGAGGGCTTGAGGGAGCGGTGCAAACTTGCAGCAGCACATTTACCCTCCTCTCAGCTCCACCCTGGCAAAACCCGGAACCCAGTGGGCTACAGTGGCATTCTGAATTTCATCAGCATGGGGTGTGGGGGTGTGCTGGAGTATTCCCAGGAGCAGAGCTTTCTGCAAGTGGTGGTGAGAGGCTTTGGAGCTTGTTTTTGCTCCCTGTGCTTCTGGAAAGTCTGGTAAGTGGCAGGGTGCCTCCACACTGGCAAAGGCATAACTTAATAAAATGGCACCCAGGGCTTACCACGGGCTCCGTACCACCCCTTCACAGCTGCATCCCGTACCCAAACTCCCTGCCTGGGGAGTGCAGAATGGGGTGCAGTTGCATGCCAGCAAGCGGGTCTCATCCCACCCCTAATCTTCACATGGAGCTGGTGAGGCCAAGGACCTGTTTGAGTCTGACTGACTCTGGGTGCTCTGGAGCCTCTAGCTTCATACTTTTGGCTCCACCTCCCAGGCATGCTCCCAATCTCCATGTGGAGATTGGGGGTGAGGAGAGCCCTGCTTGCCAGCATGTAACTGTGCCCTGGCTAGGAATTTGGGACAGGATGTGGTTGCAAGGGGGGGTGCTGCCCTGCTCTGCACTCCTGGGAAGTTGCGCCCAGGGTTCCAGCCCCCGCAATCCCCAGCTACGCACTGTGCATTGGTGCTGTGTCCCACCATCTCTGGCTTGGATGGGGCCAGCCAGGGATCAAGACTGTAGTTCTTTAGTTCAAGCTTGTCTCTCAACTGAGAAGTAGAAATGGTGTTCTTAGTCCAAATGACTTTGGATTTCCACCAGCACTGCAAGGCATCATTGCCCCATATTCGAGTTATAACTGGTAAGACTGTTTACTAAGGATAATTCTGTTGATGTAATTAAATACATGATGTGTCTAAACAAGGACCCTCTTCCTCTAGCAAACTCAAGATGTTCAGCCTTTCACTTTGCTTTGTGGAATCTTCTGTCCTGGAGGTTTCGTCTGCTGTGCACAGCCTGTCTGCAGACCCATCAATCAATGATCAGTTATCAGTTCCAGTTGAGTGCCTACTTAAAATAAGTGAATCCTGTAACAATAACCTCAGCCACTACAACACATTCAGGAGTGGACTATTTCACATCACAACTGACAAAAAGAAAGAAAGCTGGTGTCCAAATTCTGTTGTAGTGGTTGACAGTGCAACCCTAAGCAGAATTATATTCTTTCAAATACATTGTAGTCCATGGGCTTAGCAAGGTATAACTCTGTTTAGAATTGTACTGTGAATTTCTGAAGCATCAATTGTTTCAAATTTAAATATATTACCATTAGTTTCCCTGACAATTCCTACCCATCCCAGCTTATGTGATACAGAAATGTGAAAATAGGACTGAAATTCTTGCATGGGATTAGTTCCAGAAAAGCTAGCCGTTATTCTTTTTCTCTCACCCCATACATTTGTTTCATCAGAGCCAACATTTCTGATTCCATACAGGTAAGATGTTCAATGCTGTATATTTACAAGGAAATCTATTCTGTAAAATAGGCCTACTGACAGGTGTAATGTTAATTTATAAAACAAGAGACATTACAGTTTTTACCAATATAAATAATGAAATTAATCAGCACTATTATATATTAGCATAAAAGTGGTGAATTTGATAGGACTACAACACACATGGGCAGAAAGAGAATTTTAAAAAAATACATGCACTTTACTCAAAGTAATATTACACTCCTTCTTTTGTTCTTCTCTTTTACAAAAGACAAATCTTTGACTACCAGATCCAAGGCATTAAGATGTTGATAAACTTGCAGTGTAATCCAAAACAGGGTTGCCTCCTTCTAAGTCCTTTAAATCAGCAGGCTGAGAAGGGTATAACTCAGTCTAGAATTGCACTGTTGGAAATGTGTGTATAAATATTTGATGAAAGTATTAAAGTCTTGCAAGGACTGTGAAAAACCAATATATAATGTTATTCAGTTCTTTTTTGTGTGCTGGGCATAAATAGCCAGGGAAGAAATGCTTCTTGAACAGCATTGGAAAAGGATTTTGAAATGGAGGGAAGTAGTCCAAAACAGATTGTGACGTCACAGATTGTGATGTCACAGAAGTCTGATGCTTAAGTAAAAGAGTAAAAATTCAAACTGAATAAGCACAACTCTTAGGTCATTTATTCATGCACTATTTAGCTTACCTCATGATGGTTTGCTTTGCAGAGGGTTTCCCCTGCATTTATTTGTTTACACAGGGATTGTCCCCTTGCAAAGTGTCCCTAGCTGAGCTAATCCACCATTTTGCCCCCCCACTGCTTCCTTGTTCCTTCCATACAACCTACATTTGGGGAGGTTGCCTACCTTTAAAAAAATTGTCTTTGGTCTGGTTTCACTTTGCTATACCACATAAATTTCATGTCAATTTCAAGAGTCTATCACTGCAGTGATAGACCTTTTGTGCTAAAATTTTAAAAAGGCCTTCTGATGGTTTTGAACTGGTGGCCTAAAGAGTGGGAGGAACTGCTGTTGTGTGGCAGGGGAAGGCGGGGAAGGAGTGAGAAAACCCAAATAAAATTTATCATATAGTGTTCTTTGCTTTCCCTGCAAAGTGAGAGAAAAAGTTGTTTTGGAAACCGCAGGGATACTCTGATCTGAGACAGTGACAAGTTCTGAGGCAGGCAAAACATATCCATAACCAAGAATCAAACCTGAAAGGAATGTACACTCAATGTGAAGGAGGCCACAAGTACATAAATGCCCTTTGACTACTCTAAGGAGATCTTGACAAAAAACCCTTCCATTTTAATCAATGGGGCTTACTCCCATAAAAGTATTCTTAGTATTGCAGCCTAAAGATCTTGGCCTGTTTGACAACAGGACAATTAATTTGTTGGCTGCTCACAGTTTGAACTTCTAAAGTAAGTTTTGCTGAAAATCAAAAGATGATAAAATATTATTTGTTTGACACATTTTTATCCGGCTCTTCCAGAAGCGCAGAGTTGTGTACATTGTTCGTTATTCTACATTTTATTCTTACAACAACCATACATGGTATATTGAGGTTTGAGAAAAACAGTCTCACAACCAGCTGTTGTGAGTATTCCAGGCTGTGTGACCATGGTTTGGTAGTTTTAAATCATAATGTTTCACCCCCATCTATGGTTGACATCTTCAGAAATATATCACAGTAAGTTGTGTGGAGTGTTTTCTGTAGTTGGGTATTTGTTTGGTCCACCTCTGAGGTGGGAAGGGGATGGGCCATCCAGGTGGAGTTCATTTGCAGTTGCAAATTGGCATTTATATGTGTGTCCTTCCTGGTGGTTTGAATGTGTATGACTCATCTCAGAAATTACAGTGAGAAGAGCCGGTGGAGGGGATGGGGAGTCTCACAACTGGCAACAATTTAATTTCAGAGCTGATACAATGGGGATAACTCTATTGATGTAATCAAGTCAAACTAACCACTTTCAGAAGGCAAGAAAACCACCCATTTACATGACTCCACAGCTTTATTGGAAGCTGGGATAAAAATGGTTCCACAAAAGTTGATGAGAAAGAATGATAGAAATACCAGTGGAACCTGCGTGAAGCATTCTCCTTTTTACCCATCCCTGACCAGCATAGAGCTCCCCCCCCCACATCTGAATTGGGCTGTCCACTGTCATAGCAAAATGCGTGATTGCATTGAGTTTTATAACCTGTCTTTGTAGTATAAAATGGCATAACATTTCAATGTCAATTTTAAATAAAGCAACATTTCCTACTCTTAGCTACTGCTAAAAGTCTGGAAATAAAGATGTCTGGCTAGACCACCCATAATGAAATGTTATTTCTATTCCCATAGAGTTTCCTGTTTAACGCCATGGCCCAATTTGTTATTACATATACCTTTGTAGGGCAAATGTCAGCTAGAGGAGGGGAGAAGATAATTTGGGGAAATGGCTGGATCCCCCCCCCCCCCAAATTCGACAAAGATACAACTGTGGAACATAGTATCTAAAGACATGACAATGGAAAGTGCCGTCCCATGCATTTTGTTTTGTTAATGGTGCATCAAGGTTTTTCTCCCACTTAACTTCTCCTACTAAATCATCGTCAATATCTGTTTGATATTGGTTGTAAATGTATCATATTGAAAGCCAAATATTGGTAGGTAAGCATATCATGGTGCATCATTTTAAGAGCTCTAGTACTTTCTGATAAATAACTTCAGTCTCTTAGTGTAACAGCGAAGTATGAAAGAATATCATCTAAGTGCTAGAGTTTATCTTGAAGTTTAACAGATCAGCTCTTGTACGATTTATTTAAAAAAGTAAAGATTATATGTCTGGAATAAATATGGTCAGGACAAATGTCCACTATAATTTCCTGAAGGCCAAGACATGAGATCTTTTGAAACTATGCTTGGTTTGAGTATGATGCTCTTATTTGAAATTATATTCATGGCAGACATGAGTGTGCTTCTGTTCTTGATTTGGCATCATACACATGGCATTTTGGTCATCAGGTCAAATCACCAATTTAGGTTTTTAATTCTGTTTCCTTCTTTCATAAGTTTTAGTGTTTGCAGCATTATTCTCTTACAGTTCATAGTCAGAACAGACACTCTACGTTCCATACCTTATATGTTTTGCATCTTGTACGCACATCATGTGTACCCCATTCATCCTTATCACAAATACTACGTATAGCCCCATTGTGGCAGGTGAGATAGTATGCTATTGGCACATGAGGGAACTGGTTAATGCAGGTGTGACAAACTCATTTGTAACAAGGATTGGATATGATATAAATGTGGCTTGGTCAGGCCAGGCCCAAAGGGGAGGGGTTTTTTGGCTGGCTGCCTTGGCTGGCAAGACCCCAGCAGGTTTGCCAACCTAGATCAGCATGTGGCTTTCTCAGCTGGTGAGCCTGCAGCAGCCTCAACAGCCCAGATCAGGAGTGGGGTGGTGGTGGTAATGGTACCTGCCTGGACTGGTGAGCCCCGAGCGGCTTCAGCAACCCAGATTGGCCATGGGTGTGTGTGGCTGAGTGCCTGGATTGGTGAGCCCCCAGCAGCCTTGCCAGGCCAGATTGGGAGCAGGGAGTGCCTGCCTGAACTGGCAAGCCCACAGTGGTCTTGCCATCCCAGATTGAGAGCGGGGGAGTAGCTACCTCAGCTGGCAGGAGGGTGAGTGGGTGCCTGGACTGGCAGCCCACAGTGGGTTTGCCAGGCCGGATCAGAAGCAGGAGGATGGCTGCCTAGATTGGCAGCCATCAGCAGGCTCCCTAGGCCAGATCGGGAGCCTCAGCTGGCTCGTGTGCTGCTCCAGTCCCTGGGCCACATGTTTGGCACAACATAATGCATAAAGGAGTAATTGCCATCTATTCCATAGCACCATCAACCTACCGGTATTATGATTTCTTATATCTGCCAAGGATTCTAAGAACCCTGGTGGATTTTACAGATGATCCATGTAATCCAGCAGATGTCTCCGGGAAGCTCACAAGTTGGGCATGAAGACAACAGTCCTAATGTGTTGTTCTCTTCACCTGGTATTAAAAGATGTTGCCCCTGAACATGGAGTTTCCATTTTTGCTATTATGGGACAAGCCTGTCCTCCTTAGATCTGCCTTAACCATGGCCATCCAAACTGGTGGTCAGTCTTGTGATACTGAATTTCATCTGCAGATATTTTTCTTGCAGTTCTCTGAATTATGGTTTATAAGCAAACTGAAATGTATTTGGAGAATATGCCCCCCCCCCTTCCTATATGCCTGCGTTCATTTTATTGTAATCTATAGTGTATTCTTTTTCTAGTGCTGACTGGCCAGTTCCCTCAAACACCGCCCACAACTGTTTGAGAGACCAATAAATACTTAAGTAACAGCATTACTCTAGCTTTACAGGACCAAGCTGTACTTACCAGAATGACACTCCCATTATTGTTCCACTTCCATTAAATGTTTACTTTAGTCCTTTTAGAAGATTTTGATGGCCAAAGGTCATCTAGCCTCAGAGAAGGATGTTAGGAAGTAATTTCCAGAAAGCCACTTATACATCTCATTCCTATTCATGCACTCCCCTCAGCCTTCAGTCATTCTGTCTTAAGATGAGAAATGTGGCAAAGATTGAGATAAAAAAAGGAAAATGTTTATAGATTGTCAAAAGCCAGATTTTTGGATTAAGTGTACACTATTTGGACCATGTAGCATTGCACACACCATTTTAAACACTTATTTGTTCATTTGTTTGTTTATTACAAAACTAAGAAGTTGGATCTCTTCAGAGTAGCAGGTAGGCACCTCATCTTCCCACACTGGTATGGTGGGGGATCTCTTTTGAGATCCATATTCTGTACACTGGGAAGGGATATATGATTGATGCACCTATGTGGTTACTCTTAATACTTTGGCCATTTTAATTACTTAAATCGAGACATATCAACAGCCAATCTTGTCCATTAGCCTGGTGCAAAAAAACATTAATGCCAATATTGGAGGGCAGAACCTTCAACTTCCATCCCTCTGACAGAGAAGGATAAGCAGTAGAACAGGGGAGGAGGCAATGGGATTTAGAGTGCCTGCCCTTGCCTCAATATCAATTTTATTTAAACATTATCAGCCAGAGGGCACAGGACATCAATGGAGATTCCTTGCTATCAGGCTAACAGTCAGAGTGCTGCATCTTAGGTGGCTTGAATATCAACTTAAAACCATGCTTCCAAGTGATGGTGGGAACCAGGGACGTAGGTATAGAATTTTATGGGGTGGGGCTCAGGGGGCGTGGTCCTACCCCCACCCATCCTGGGAGCATGGCCCCACCTCCCCAAGCTCCGCCTCCACCCTGCAAACCAGCCGGAGCCTGGGAAAGAAAGTCTTGCCTCTTGCGAGACCTGCTTTGTGAGAGGTGAGACTTTCTTTCCCGGGCTCCGGCTGGCTTGCAGCTTGCAAGTGTGCAACGTGGACTGTGCCTGTGTGGGCGCACAGGAGCCTCCACTGGACATGCAAGGGGGGGGATTAAACCGGAAACCCCCCTTCCATTACCTACATCCCTGGTGGGAACAATAACTTCCTTCTGTGTCAACCTTGGCCTCAAACCTCAGTGTCCCTCACTCAGCCAGTAGGCTTCTTTATCTGCCTTTTGCTCCCAACTAACAGGCGTCTTGCTCAGGGGCTGTTTTAGTAATTCTGCTTGGAAATTTCCTGGAGATTTGGAGGTGGTGCCTGCAAAGAGGGAATTTATCTACAATCTATAGTATACCATAGAGTTTGTCCTCTAAAGCTGCCATTTTCTCTAGGGCAATAGATCTCTGTAGTTTGGATATCAGCTGCAATTCCAGGAGAATTCAAGGCCCACACCAGCAGGTTGGCAACTTTGAGCCCCAGGAGAAGGCCAAGGATGGAGCCCTTAAATCACTGCCACACTTCTGCTGAGGTTAACAAGCAGTGGCCCTTACCCTTTGCAAGCTGGATGGAAGCTGTCACTGGATATCCTGGATGGAACAGGCACAAGCCACCACTATTGAGCTGACTGCCCAAGCCCTGGACAAACCAGGTACAAGTGGCTGTCACTGCAAGTGGGCAGCTGAATCATGAACAGGTTGGGGGTGAGTGGGGGTGACTGAGGCCTGCTCTTTTTCTTCTTTTCCTACCACTTTGGAGATGGGGATAGTAGCGGGACTGTGGATGGTTGGAGGCTGCTACATGGGCCTAGACCAGCTGCTCTTCTTGCTGCTGGCCCTGGTACTGCTACTAGTAAGCTTGCTTCCTTGTGTAGTCAATATCATAATAGAACCCTTGTCAGAATGTGTTGATGAAATGTTAAGGCACTTACTGGGATTACATGGAGTTGGTTGAGGTCATAAAAGAAACTACACAACCTCTCGATAGATAATTAAGCAACTATTGGGCAAAACTGACAAAAGATCCACACCTGACAAAAGATCAAACTTTCCTTTCAGTTATTTAAGCTTCAATTCAAAGAAATATCCAGCAGCAAGCCCCATTGAATAACATAGGACTTATGTCCCAGAAGACCTGCTTAGGATAGTTCTGTCCATTAGCTTTTAATTTTTTGAATGATCTACCTTTTCACGCCAGCTTTTGTTCACCAAACCTAATTCTGGGATAAAATCTTGCTAGTCTTTTACGTTCCATTAGCCTCTTGTTTGTTTTTGTTACAAAAGACAAACACAGCCACTCCTCTGAAATAATTTCTGGTAGTTTAATTTCCTGCTGGGCGTCTCTGTGTTTAAATAAGAAAAGAGCATATGAGAGGTAATGAAAAGAAAATCACACAATCCATAGTTAGGAGGCCGTCTATTAAATTGTATAGGCCTCCCTTGTTAGATTTATTAGGTCCAAGTTTTGCTATCAGCAAATACTTCCTAGCTGAGCTGTGATGTCACAGAATGTTTATGATCACCTATTTACATTATTGTTTCACTAACAATATCTTTACTACTTTTACAATCCTAGTACGTAGTGCTGAAGGATATGTTTCCCACTGTTTCTACACAGCTTTCACTCTTTTCAGTGGGAAACACAAGGAAGTCCCACCCCAAACCCCTCATACTTAAGAAAGACTGCACATCTACAGTGCTTGATGGATTATATTCATAATTATATTCATATTTTCCCTTCTTTTAAAAAACACAATTAATTAGCTAAATATCTCATTAGCCTTTGCAAATCTGACCTGTGGCAATTCAATAATAACCACAATCATCTTCATTTTAATCCTCATTTTCTTTGCAGAAGGCTTTATTGTTTAGAGGTATGGTATTAAACAAAAGAGTCTGCAAGCCCAGCAGCCATCTGTGTGGGTTTGACTGATCACATGCTTGAATGAAAAGTTTAAATACTGACAAAGGGATTCCTCCCCTTTTGGCCACATATGAAAACCATGCAAACCCTTAACACAGACTGTACACCTGGGATATTTTCCAGTGAAGGAGCATTCTCTGCCAGTGCTTGGCAGACAGGAACATGTTGGTTTCATACATATTGAGTTTAGGTACAACAGAATACTCAAGATGCTATCATGCCACGTAGTGTATTCAGAAAGCAACTAATCCCCAAATAAACAAACAGTATCTTATTACTCAAATCAAAGATTTTGCTGCTCATTTAAAATCAGTATGCAAAACTGAACCTCAGCAGCATTCAAAAAGATAATTAATCATTTTTCTTTTGATGAATGAATTCCACTGAAATATACTGACATTTCAATTCTGATGCCTTTTTAAGGATATTGGAGAGTGGCAACTTCTCTCGTGAGATAGCTTTCAAATACATGAACTTAAAAAAAAATAAGGACATCTTAAACGTTTTATTTATTGTCCAATTTGGATTCAGAATGTAAAATACCTCCATTAAAGTAACATACAAGAACCAAAGTTGCTTCTGACATGCATATAATGATCAGCATTTAAAAGCATGTTGACAGAAGTGTGAATCTACCAGAAGATTTCTGTACATACCAGAGTCCTCGAGTAAGCGGAAGTACGGAGACAAAACCTTTGCACTGGCCTATTGTGCTAATTTAAACACATTACAATTATCTCTTCCACATCACTGGGGTTAGGGCTGTGGCACCCTGCCCTCCCTTCCTACCAGAGGAGGAGTCTGATTTTTTATTTTCTTTTAACTTTAAAAAAGAAATTGTGTATATTTATGGTATTAAAAGATAAAATACGTTGATATTATACAATCCTGTACACATATTTTATGCATTTCTGAGTTTCTAATTTTTTTCTATGCTGGCTGCTGGTCTTCGCGTGTTGTCTCCAGCTTCTGCAAAACTCCCCCCAAATTCCCATTTAATTTCTTATGCCAACCTGCGATATATCAAAACCACAATGGGGAAAGTTGCGATGTAGAAGGAATAACTGTATACCCTGAACTGTTTCCCCACTTTTGCAAGATGTTGTGCAAAGCCATTTCTAGTCACTGAAAGAAAACAGGGGGTGTGAAATGGCTTAGTATGGGTCAATTGTGACAGATCTTGAAAGCTAAGCAGGGTCAGTACTTAGTGGGAGACCATTAAGTAAGACTTTGAAGAGGACAACTAAGGCAAACTACTTCTGCTTCTCACTTGCCTTGAAAATCCTATGAGGTCTCCATAAGTGGGCTTCATGCCACTTTACACACACAGAGACACACACAAAGTAATAGGCAGGGATGTATGGGTGTTGCAAAACGTATTGCACAAGTGAAACAGTACCAAGTCCATTCAGATTTTTGCTTGTGTGTTGTATGATCCAAGACAATGATTGGTATAACATTGTCTTTTCTATCATAGATACAGTGATGGATATGCCTCAAATTATGACTGCTATAACTCCCACAATCCTGCAAGATGTACCAACATGCATTGGCTCAAAAACTCTTCTTCCCTCAACAGTTGCAAGCAGGGTCTCCTGTACACGGTAAGTATGCCCAGTACAGAAAAGAAGTGTACCACTGGAGATTAACTAACAGAACATCACCTCTGTTTTAACACAATGTGTCCAGTTCTGGTCGCCGCATCTCAAAAAGGATATTGAGGAGATAGAAAAAGTGCAGAGAAGGGCAACAAGGATGATTGAGGGACTGGAGCACCTTCCCTATGAGGAGAGGCTGCAGCGTTTGGGACTCTTTAGTTTGGAGAGGAGGCGGCTGAGGGCGGATATGATTGAAGTCTACAAAATTATGCATGGGGTAGAAAATGTTGACAGAGAGAAATTTTTCTCTCTTTCTCACAATACTAGAACCAGGGGGCATTAATTGAAAATGCTGGGGGGAAGAATTAGGACTAATAGAAGGAAACACTTCTTCACGCAACGTGTGATTGGTGTTTGGAATATGCTGCCACAGGAGGTGGTGATGGCCACTAACCTTTATAGCTTTAAAAGGGGCTTGGACAGATTTATGGAGGAGAAGTCGATTTATGGCTACCAATCTTGATCCTCTTTGATCTGAGATTGCAAATGCCTTAACAAACCAGGTGATCGGGAGCAACAGCCGCAGAAGGCCATTGCGTTCACATCCTACATGTGAGCTCCCAAAGGCACCTGGTGGGCCACTGCGAGTAGCAGAGAGCTGGACTAGATGGACTTTGGTCTGATCCAGCTGGCTTGTTCTTATGTTCTTATGTTCTTATTTTCTCCAGAGGAATTGTTTTCTGCAGTATGGAGATGATCCTCGAAAACTCCAGGCGATCCTTGAGACTGGCAACTCTAGAGTATGTCGGGAAAGCCCTGTTACTTACCTTTTGTTTTGAATTAGGTTAGTATTTGGTAGACACAGGCCAAATGCATAGACAGAGCTATAAATACTTCCTCTGACTCCTCTATATGCTTCTTGAGAACTGGTCATTGAAATCAAAGAAAAAGAAAAAGAGGTCAGATCTAAAGATACACTTACATTGTTAATGGTTAATTGGGACGGAGTTTGAGGAAGGGAGGGGGCTCAGTGCGATATAATGCCATACAGTCAACCCTACAAAGCAGCCATTTTATTAGGGGAACTGAACTCTGTTGCCTGAAAATTATTTCTGATTCTGTGAGATCTTCATGCTTGGCAACTATTTTTAAGACGAAGTCAGAGCTTTCCTGTTAAGTGAAAGGGAGGTAGATCAATGAGCAAACATATGAGCAGGCCTCAGGAAAAGGAACTTTGGTTGCTACCCATCCACTACTGTCCAGAGGGATGCCAGCACTTAATTCATCTGTCATTCTGTTATTTATTGTCATTTTTTCTTATACAAATGCCCTCCCTCCTCTTGGGATTGGGAGCTTGCATTTTCACCTTTTTGAAATAACTCCGGGTGGTTGTATCCATGAACCACAGTATGAAACACATACATGCAAAATGAAACTTGTAAATTAAAAAAGGACAAAAGCCTCTGAAGACAAAATGGTGAGAGTAGAAGCAAAGAACAGTAGTTCAGAAATACATACAGGTAGGATATGATGCACAGCTTTTCACAGTGATTGAAAACCTTTTTTAAAAAAATAGTGCATACATGTGAGGCTCCTGTAGTTGAATCCAGCCACATCCCTACATTTGTACTGCTTGGGCATATTTGCATGAAAAGTTTCTGCCATAATTAGTGAGGAATAGGATTACTAAGAGAGCAAATGAATGATATGCACAACATGCAGAGGCGCAGCTACCAGGGGACAGGTGTGCGTGCATTGCACCGGGCGCACACCTGGGGGTGGAAAATTGCCCTCCCTGTGGTACCCCCCATGGCTCCCTCACCCCCTGCCCCCCATCCCACTTACCTTAGTTCAGCCAGAAAATGCAGGCTGGAAAAAGTGGCCTGTTCACTTGAGGCTGAAAACAGCCTAGTGGGAACTACACTTCCCAGGAGACCTTGCAAGCCCCAAGGTCTCCTGTGAAATGTACTTCCCACCAGGCCATTTCCAGCCTCAAGTGAACAGGCTTCTTTTTCCAGCCTGCACTTTCAGGCTGAACTAATGGTACAAAACCAACAACACCCATAAAACTGAGTTGTGTTGAATCAGCACATCAAAGTCAGTATTGTCAACTGTTTGGCAGCTGCTTCCACATCACCTTCTGCCTAGTCCTTTTAACTGAAGATGCTGTGGGTAGAACCTGGAACCTTCTGCATGATCTTTCACTGAGCCACAGCCCCTCCCAAAAGGAAACTCTGAATCTCTGTCTCATGTTGAATTAAACTATCATGTCAGTACGGTCTGCTCAGAATGGAATCAGCTCTTCAGGTTCTCAGGTGTTGCACGTATCACCTATTGCCTTTTCCTTTCAACTAAAAATTCCAGGTTTGAACCTGGGACCTTCTGCGTCCCAAGCAGCTGTTTTACCCCCCCCCCCCCCCACCCCCCCCCCCCCCCACCCCCCCCCCCCCCCACCCCCCCCCCCCCCCACCCCCCCCCCCCCCCACCCCCCCCCCCCCCCACCCCCCCCCCCCCCCACCCCCCCCCCCCCCCACCCCCCCCCCCCCCCACCCCCCCCCCCCCCCACCCCCCCCCCCCCCCACCCCCCCCCCCCCCCACCCCCCCCCCCCCCCACCCCCCCCCCCCCCCACCCCCCCCCCCCCCCACCCCCCCCCCCCCCCACCCCCCCCCCCCCCCACCCCCCCCCCCCCCCACCCCCCCCCCCCCCCACCCCCCCCCCCCCCCACCCCCCCCCCCCCCCACCCCCCCCCCCCCCCACCCCCCCCCCCCCCCACCCCCCCCCCCCCCCACCCCCCCCCCCCCCCACCCCCCCCCCCCCCCACCCCCCCCCCCCCCCACCCCCCCCCCCCCCCACCCCCCCCCCCCCCCACCCCCCCCCCCCCCCACCCCCCCCCCCCCCCACCCCCCCCCCCCCCCACCCCCCCCCCCCCCCACCCCCCCCCCCCCCCACCCCCCCCCCCCCCCACCCCCCCCCCCCCCCACCCCCCCCCCCCCCCACCCCCCCCCCCCCCCACCCCCCCCCCCCCCCACCCCCCCCCCCCCCCACCCCCCCCCCCCCCCACCCCCCCCCCCCCCCACCCCCCCCCCCCCCCACCCCCCCCCCCCCCCACCCCCCCCCCCCCCCACCCCCCCCCCCCCCCACCCCCCCCCCCCCCCACCCCCCCCCCCCCCCACCCCCCCCCCCCCCCACCCCCCCCCCCCCCCACCCCCCCCCCCCCCCACCCCCCCCCCCCCCCACCCCCCCCCCCCCCCACCCCCCCCCCCCCCCACCCCCCCCCCCCCCCACCCCCCCCCCCCCCCACCCCCCCCCCCCCCCACCCCCCCCCCCCCCCACCCCCCCCCCCCCCCACCCCCCCCCCCCCCCACCCCCCCCCCCCCCCACCCCCCCCCCCCCCCACCCCCCCCCCCCCCCACCCCCCCCCCCCCCCACCCCCCCCCCCCCCCACCCCCCCCCCCCCCCACCCCCCCCCCCCCCCACCCCCCCCCCCCCCCACCCCCCCCCCCCCCCACCCCCCCCCCCCCCCACCCCCCCCCCCCCCCACCCCCCCCCCCCCCCACCCCCCCCCCCCCCCACCCCCCCCCCCCCCCACCCCCCCCCCCCCCCACCCCCCCCCCCCCCCACCCCCCCCCCCCCCCACCCCCCCCCCCCCCCACCCCCCCCCCCCCCCACCCCCCCCCCCCCCCACCCCCCCCCCCCCCCACCCCCCCCCCCCCCCACCCCCCCCCCCCCCCACCCCCCCCCCCCCCCACCCCCCCCCCCCCCCACCCCCCCCCCCCCCCACCCCCCCCCCCCCCCACCCCCCCCCCCCCCCACCCCCCCCCCCCCCCACCCCCCCCCCCCCCCACCCCCCCCCCCCCCCACCCCCCCCCCCCCCCACCCCCCCCCCCCCCCACCCCCCCCCCCCCCCACCCCCCCCCCCCCCCACCCCCCCCCCCCCCCACCCCCCCCCCCCCCCACCCCCCCCCCCCCCCACCCCCCCCCCCCCCCACCCCCCCCCCCCCCCACCCCCCCCCCCCCCCACCCCCCCCCCCCCCCACCCCCCCCCCCCCCCACCCCCCCCCCCCCCCACCCCCCCCCCCCCCCACCCCCCCCCCCCCCCACCCCCCCCCCCCCCCACCCCCCCCCCCCCCCACCCCCCCCCCCCCCCACCCCCCCCCCCCCCCACCCCCCCCCCCCCCCACCCCCCCCCCCCCCCACCCCCCCCCCCCCCCACCCCCCCCCCCCCCCACCCCCCCCCCCCCCCACCCCCCCCCCCCCCCACCCCCCCCCCCCCCCACCCCCCCCCCCCCCCACCCCCCCCCCCCCCCACCCCCCCCCCCCCCCACCCCCCCCCCCCCCCACCCCCCCCCCCCCCCACCCCCCCCCCCCCCCACCCCCCCCCCCCCCCACCCCCCCCCCCCCCCACCCCCCCCCCCCCCCACCCCCCCCCCCCCCCACCCCCCCCCCCCCCCACCCCCCCCCCCCCCCACCCCCCCCCCCCCCCACCCCCCCCCCCCCCCACCCCCCCCCCCCCCCACCCCCCCCCCCCCCCACCCCCCCCCCCCCCCACCCCCCCCCCCCCCCACCCCCCCCCCCCCCCACCCCCCCCCCCCCCCACCCCCCCCCCCCCCCACCCCCCCCCCCCCCCACCCCCCCCCCCCCCCACCCCCCCCCCCCCCCACCCCCCCCCCCCCCCACCCCCCCCCCCCCCCACCCCCCCCCCCCCCCACCCCCCCCCCCCCCCACCCCCCCCCCCCCCCACCCCCCCCCCCCCCCACCCCCCCCCCCCCCCACCCCCCCCCCCCCCCACCCCCCCCCCCCCCCACCCCCCCCCCCCCCCACCCCCCCCCCCCCCCACCCCCCCCCCCCCCCACCCCCCCCCCCCCCCACCCCCCCCCCCCCCCACCCCCCCCCCCCCCCACCCCCCCCCCCCCCCACCCCCCCCCCCCCCCACCCCCCCCCCCCCCCACCCCCCCCCCCCCCCACCCCCCCCCCCCCCCACCCCCCCCCCCCCCCACCCCCCCCCCCCCCCACCCCCCCCCCCCCCCACCCCCCCCCCCCCCCACCCCCCCCCCCCCCCACCCCCCCCCCCCCCCACCCCCCCCCCCCCCCACCCCCCCCCCCCCCCACCCCCCCCCCCCCCCACCCCCCCCCCCCCCCACCCCCCCCCCCCCCCACCCCCCCCCCCCCCCACCCCCCCCCCCCCCCACCCCCCCCCCCCCCCACCCCCCCCCCCCCCCACCCCCCCCCCCCCCCACCCCCCCCCCCCCCCAC
Organism: Sphaerodactylus townsendi; assembly: GCF_021028975.2. Taxonomy (NCBI): domain Eukaryota; kingdom Metazoa; phylum Chordata; class Lepidosauria; order Squamata; family Sphaerodactylidae; genus Sphaerodactylus; species Sphaerodactylus townsendi. The sequence continues at coordinate 35,812,316 of NC_059431.1, forward strand.
CCCCCCCCCCCCCCACCCCCCCCCCCCCCCACCCCCCCCCCCCCCCACCCCCCCCCCCCCCCACCCCCCCCCCCCCCCACCCCCCCCCCCCCCCACCCCCCCCCCCCCCCACCCCCCCCCCCCCCCACCCCCCCCCCCCCCCACCCCCCCCCCCCCCCACCCCCCCCCCCCCCCACCCCCCCCCCCCCCCACCCCCCCCCCCCCCCACCCCCCCCCCCCCCCACCCCCCCCCCCCCCCACCCCCCCCCCCCCCCACCCCCCCCCCCCCCCACCCCCCCCCCCCCCCACCCCCCCCCCCCCCCACCCCCCCCCCCCCCCACCCCCCCCCCCCCCCACCCCCCCCCCCCCCCACCCCCCCCCCCCCCCACCCCCCCCCCCCCCCACCCCCCCCCCCCCCCACCCCCCCCCCCCCCCACCCCCCCCCCCCCCCACCCCCCCCCCCCCCCACCCCCCCCCCCCCCCACCCCCCCCCCCCCCCACCCCCCCCCCCCCCCACCCCCCCCCCCCCCCACCCCCCCCCCCCCCCACCCCCCCCCCCCCCCACCCCCCCCCCCCCCCACCCCCCCCCCCCCCCACCCCCCCCCCCCCCCACCCCCCCCCCCCCCCACCCCCCCCCCCCCCCACCCCCCCCCCCCCCCACCCCCCCCCCCCCCCACCCCCCCCCCCCCCCACCCCCCCCCCCCCCCACCCCCCCCCCCCCCCACCCCCCCCCCCCCCCACCCCCCCCCCCCCCCACCCCCCCCCCCCCCCACCCCCCCCCCCCCCCACCCCCCCCCCCCCCCACCCCCCCCCCCCCCCACCCCCCCCCCCCCCCACCCCCCCCCCCCCCCACCCCCCCCCCCCCCCACCCCCCCCCCCCCCCACCCCCCCCCCCCCCCACCCCCCCCCCCCCCCACCCCCCCCCCCCCCCACCCCCCCCCCCCCCCACCCCCCCCCCCCCCCACCCCCCCCCCCCCCCACCCCCCCCCCCCCCCACCCCCCCCCCCCCCCACCCCCCCCCCCCCCCACCCCCCCCCCCCCCCACCCCCCCCCCCCCCCACCCCCCCCCCCCCCCACCCCCCCCCCCCCCCACCCCCCCCCCCCCCCACCCCCCCCCCCCCCCACCCCCCCCCCCCCCCACCCCCCCCCCCCCCCACCCCCCCCCCCCCCCACCCCCCCCCCCCCCCACCCCCCCCCCCCCCCACCCCCCCCCCCCCCCACCCCCCCCCCCCCCCACCCCCCCCCCCCCCCACCCCCCCCCCCCCCCACCCCCCCCCCCCCCCACCCCCCCCCCCCCCCACCCCCCCCCCCCCCCACCCCCCCCCCCCCCCACCCCCCCCCCCCCCCACCCCCCCCCCCCCCCACCCCCCCCCCCCCCCACCCCCCCCCCCCCCCACCCCCCCCCCCCCCCACCCCCCCCCCCCCCCACCCCCCCCCCCCCCCACCCCCCCCCCCCCCCACCCCCCCCCCCCCCCACCCCCCCCCCCCCCCACCCCCCCCCCCCCCCACCCCCCCCCCCCCCCACCCCCCCCCCCCCCCACCCCCCCCCCCCCCCACCCCCCCCCCCCCCCACCCCCCCCCCCCCCCACCCCCCCCCCCCCCCACCCCCCCCCCCCCCCACCCCCCCCCCCCCCCACCCCCCCCCCCCCCCACCCCCCCCCCCCCCCACCCCCCCCCCCCCCCACCCCCCCCCCCCCCCACCCCCCCCCCCCCCCACCCCCCCCCCCCCCCACCCCCCCCCCCCCCCACCCCCCCCCCCCCCCACCCCCCCCCCCCCCCACCCCCCCCCCCCCCCACCCCCCCCCCCCCCCACCCCCCCCCCCCCCCACCCCCCCCCCCCCCCACCCCCCCCCCCCCCCACCCCCCCCCCCCCCCACCCCCCCCCCCCCCCACCCCCCCCCCCCCCCACCCCCCCCCCCCCCCACCCCCCCCCCCCCCCACCCCCCCCCCCCCCCACCCCCCCCCCCCCCCACCCCCCCCCCCCCCCACCCCCCCCCCCCCCCACCCCCCCCCCCCCCCACCCCCCCCCCCCCCCACCCCCCCCCCCCCCCACCCCCCCCCCCCCCCACCCCCCCCCCCCCCCACCCCCCCCCCCCCCCACCCCCCCCCCCCCCCACCCCCCCCCCCCCCCACCCCCCCCCCCCCCCACCCCCCCCCCCCCCCACCCCCCCCCCCCCCCACCCCCCCCCCCCCCCACCCCCCCCCCCCCCCACCCCCCCCCCCCCCCACCCCCCCCCCCCCCCACCCCCCCCCCCCCCCACCCCCCCCCCCCCCCACCCCCCCCCCCCCCCACCCCCCCCCCCCCCCACCCCCCCCCCCCCCCACCCCCCCCCCCCCCCACCCCCCCCCCCCCCCACCCCCCCCCCCCCCCACCCCCCCCCCCCCCCACCCCCCCCCCCCCCCACCCCCCCCCCCCCCCACCCCCCCCCCCCCCCACCCCCCCCCCCCCCCACCCCCCCCCCCCCCCACCCCCCCCCCCCCCCACCCCCCCCCCCCCCCACCCCCCCCCCCCCCCACCCCCCCCCCCCCCCACCCCCCCCCCCCCCCACCCCCCCCCCCCCCCACCCCCCCCCCCCCCCACCCCCCCCCCCCCCCACCCCCCCCCCCCCCCACCCCCCCCCCCCCCCACCCCCCCCCCCCCCCACCCCCCCCCCCCCCCACCCCCCCCCCCCCCCACCCCCCCCCCCCCCCACCCCCCCCCCCCCCCACCCCCCCCCCCCCCCACCCCCCCCCCCCCCCACCCCCCCCCCCCCCCACCCCCCCCCCCCCCCACCCCCCCCCCCCCCCACCCCCCCCCCCCCCCACCCCCCCCCCCCCCCACCCCCCCCCCCCCCCACCCCCCCCCCCCCCCACCCCCCCCCCCCCCCACCCCCCCCCCCCCCCACCCCCCCCCCCCCCCACCCCCCCCCCCCCCCACCCCCCCCCCCCCCCACCCCCCCCCCCCCCCACCCCCCCCCCCCCCCACCCCCCCCCCCCCCCACCCCCCCCCCCCCCCACCCCCCCCCCCCCCCACCCCCCCCCCCCCCCACCCCCCCCCCCCCCCACCCCCCCCCCCCCCCACCCCCCCCCCCCCCCACCCCCCCCCCCCCCCACCCCCCCCCCCCCCCACCCCCCCCCCCCCCCACCCCCCCCCCCCCCCACCCCCCCCCCCCCCCACCCCCCCCCCCCCCCACCCCCCCCCCCCCCCACCCCCCCCCCCCCCCACCCCCCCCCCCCCCCACCCCCCCCCCCCCCCACCCCCCCCCCCCCCCACCCCCCCCCCCCCCCACCCCCCCCCCCCCCCACCCCCCCCCCCCCCCACCCCCCCCCCCCCCCACCCCCCCCCCCCCCCACCCCCCCCCCCCCCCACCCCCCCCCCCCCCCACCCCCCCCCCCCCCCACCCCCCCCCCCCCCCACCCCCCCCCCCCCCCACCCCCCCCCCCCCCCACCCCCCCCCCCCCCCACCCCCCCCCCCCCCCACCCCCCCCCCCCCCCACCCCCCCCCCCCCCCACCCCCCCCCCCCCCCACCCCCCCCCCCCCCCACCCCCCCCCCCCCCCACCCCCCCCCCCCCCCACCCCCCCCCCCCCCCACCCCCCCCCCCCCCCACCCCCCCCCCCCCCCACCCCCCCCCCCCCCCACCCCCCCCCCCCCCCACCCCCCCCCCCCCCCACCCCCCCCCCCCCCCACCCCCCCCCCCCCCCACCCCCCCCCCCCCCCACCCCCCCCCCCCCCCACCCCCCCCCCCCCCCACCCCCCCCCCCCCCCACCCCCCCCCCCCCCCACCCCCCCCCCCCCCCACCCCCCCCCCCCCCCACCCCCCCCCCCCCCCACCCCCCCCCCCCCCCACCCCCCCCCCCCCCCACCCCCCCCCCCCCCCACCCCCCCCCCCCCCCACCCCCCCCCCCCCCCACCCCCCCCCCCCCCCACCCCCCCCCCCCCCCACCCCCCCCCCCCCCCACCCCCCCCCCCCCCCACCCCCCCCCCCCCCCACCCCCCCCCCCCCCCACCCCCCCCCCCCCCCACCCCCCCCCCCCCCCACCCCCCCCCCCCCCCACCCCCCCCCCCCCCCACCCCCCCCCCCCCCCACCCCCCCCCCCCCCCACCCCCCCCCCCCCCCACCCCCCCCCCCCCCCACCCCCCCCCCCCCCCACCCCCCCCCCCCCCCACCCCCCCCCCCCCCCACCCCCCCCCCCCCCCACCCCCCCCCCCCCCCACCCCCCCCCCCCCCCACCCCCCCCCCCCCCCACCCCCCCCCCCCCCCACCCCCCCCCCCCCCCACCCCCCCCCCCCCCCACCCCCCCCCCCCCCCACCCCCCCCCCCCCCCACCCCCCCCCCCCCCCACCCCCCCCCCCCCCCACCCCCCCCCCCCCCCACCCCCCCCCCCCCCCACCCCCCCCCCCCCCCACCCCCCCCCCCCCCCACCCCCCCCCCCCCCCACCCCCCCCCCCCCCCACCCCCCCCCCCCCCCACCCCCCCCCCCCCCCACCCCCCCCCCCCCCCACCCCCCCCCCCCCCCACCCCCCCCCCCCCCCACCCCCCCCCCCCCCCACCCCCCCCCCCCCCCACCCCCCCCCCCCCCCACCCCCCCCCCCCCCCACCCCCCCCCCCCCCCACCCCCCCCCCCCCCCACCCCCCCCCCCCCCCACCCCCCCCCCCCCCCACCCCCCCCCCCCCCCACCCCCCCCCCCCCCCACCCCCCCCCCCCCCCACCCCCCCCCCCCCCCACCCCCCCCCCCCCCCACCCCCCCCCCCCCCCACCCCCCCCCCCCCCCACCCCCCCCCCCCCCCACCCCCCCCCCCCCCCACCCCCCCCCCCCCCCACCCCCCCCCCCCCCCACCCCCCCCCCCCCCCACCCCCCCCCCCCCCCACCCCCCCCCCCCCCCACCCCCCCCCCCCCCCACCCCCCCCCCCCCCCACCCCCCCCCCCCCCCACCCCCCCCCCCCCCCACCCCCCCCCCCCCCCACCCCCCCCCCCCCCCACCCCCCCCCCCCCCCACCCCCCCCCCCCCCCACCCCCCCCCCCCCCCACCCCCCCCCCCCCCCACCCCCCCCCCCCCCCACCCCCCCCCCCCCCCACCCCCCCCCCCCCCCACCCCCCCCCCCCCCCACCCCCCCCCCCCCCCACCCCCCCCCCCCCCCACCCCCCCCCCCCCCCACCCCCCCCCCCCCCCACCCCCCCCCCCCCCCACCCCCCCCCCCCCCCACCCCCCCCCCCCCCCACCCCCCCCCCCCCCCACCCCCCCCCCCCCCCACCCCCCCCCCCCCCCACCCCCCCCCCCCCCCACCCCCCCCCCCCCCCACCCCCCCCCCCCCCCACCCCCCCCCCCCCCCACCCCCCCCCCCCCCCACCCCCCCCCCCCCCCACCCCCCCCCCCCCCCACCCCCCCCCCCCCCCACCCCCCCCCCCCCCCACCCCCCCCCCCCCCCACCCCCCCCCCCCCCCACCCCCCCCCCCCCCCACCCCCCCCCCCCCCCACCCCCCCCCCCCCCCACCCCCCCCCCCCCCCACCCCCCCCCCCCCCCACCCCCCCCCCCCCCCACCCCCCCCCCCCCCCACCCCCCCCCCCCCCCACCCCCCCCCCCCCCCACCCCCCCCCCCCCCCACCCCCCCCCCCCCCCACCCCCCCCCCCCCCCACCCCCCCCCCCCCCCACCCCCCCCCCCCCCCACCCCCCCCCCCCCCCACCCCCCCCCCCCCCCACCCCCCCCCCCCCCCACCCCCCCCCCCCCCCACCCCCCCCCCCCCCCACCCCCCCCCCCCCCCACCCCCCCCCCCCCCCACCCCCCCCCCCCCCCACCCCCCCCCCCCCCCACCCCCCCCCCCCCCCACCCCCCCCCCCCCCCACCCCCCCCCCCCCCCACCCCCCCCCCCCCCCACCCCCCCCCCCCCCCACCCCCCCCCCCCCCCACCCCCCCCCCCCCCCACCCCCCCCCCCCCCCACCCCCCCCCCCCCCCACCCCCCCCCCCCCCCACCCCCCCCCCCCCCCACCCCCCCCCCCCCCCACCCCCCCCCCCCCCCACCCCCCCCCCCCCCCACCCCCCCCCCCCCCCACCCCCCCCCCCCCCCACCCCCCCCCCCCCCCACCCCCCCCCCCCCCCACCCCCCCCCCCCCCCACCCCCCCCCCCCCCCACCCCCCCCCCCCCCCACCCCCCCCCCCCCCCACCCCCCCCCCCCCCCACCCCCCCCCCCCCCCACCCCCCCCCCCCCCCACCCCCCCCCCCCCCCACCCCCCCCCCCCCCCACCCCCCCCCCCCCCCACCCCCCCCCCCCCCCACCCCCCCCCCCCCCCACCCCCCCCCCCCCCCACCCCCCCCCCCCCCCACCCCCCCCCCCCCCCACCCCCCCCCCCCCCCACCCCCCCCCCCCCCCACCCCCCCCCCCCCCCACCCCCCCCCCCCCCCACCCCCCCCCCCCCCCACCCCCCCCCCCCCCCACCCCCCCCCCCCCCCACCCCCCCCCCCCCCCACCCCCCCCCCCCCCCACCCCCCCCCCCCCCCACCCCCCCCCCCCCCCACCCCCCCCCCCCCCCACCCCCCCCCCCCCCCACCCCCCCCCCCCCCCACCCCCCCCCCCCCCCACCCCCCCCCCCCCCCACCCCCCCCCCCCCCCACCCCCCCCCCCCCCCACCCCCCCCCCCCCCCACCCCCCCCCCCCCCCACCCCCCCCCCCCCCCACCCCCCCCCCCCCCCACCCCCCCCCCCCCCCACCCCCCCCCCCCCCCACCCCCCCCCCCCCCCACCCCCCCCCCCCCCCACCCCCCCCCCCCCCCACCCCCCCCCCCCCCCACCCCCCCCCCCCCCCACCCCCCCCCCCCCCCACCCCCCCCCCCCCCCACCCCCCCCCCCCCCCACCCCCCCCCCCCCCCACCCCCCCCCCCCCCCACCCCCCCCCCCCCCCACCCCCCCCCCCCCCCACCCCCCCCCCCCCCCACCCCCCCCCCCCCCCACCCCCCCCCCCCCCCACCCCCCCCCCCCCCCACCCCCCCCCCCCCCCACCCCCCCCCCCCCCCACCCCCCCCCCCCCCCACCCCCCCCCCCCCCCACCCCCCCCCCCCCCCACCCCCCCCCCCCCCCACCCCCCCCCCCCCCCACCCCCCCCCCCCCCCACCCCCCCCCCCCCCCACCCCCCCCCCCCCCCACCCCCCCCCCCCCCCACCCCCCCCCCCCCCCACCCCCCCCCCCCCCATAAGGCTGCTAGTGCTGGTCTGCTTTGAAGGGTTGTTGTAAACGTTGCGAAGCTACAGTGTTTAGGCATTATCCCTGTGTTCTACTTGTATTTAATGGTTTTTCCTCTTTGTAGATTCAGCTTTTGTCTCGATCTAAGATTCAGTTTCTGGACCCCTCTTCAGCGCTAGATAGTAATGAAACTGTTCAAATGGCATGTTTTTCCTTCACAACTTAAGGGGTGTGGGTTTAATAACAGGGGTGTGGTTTCTAAGTCCGTTGCTAAGGCTTCCAAACAGCCTTGATTCCTTCTGCTTCCTGTCTTAAAAATTTAGTGTTGTATTAAATGTGGTAATGTTGGAGTGGTGGTGTAAACTGAGATGCAGCTGCTCCACAGCAGATAATTTTTGTGAAAGAAATGTGTGTGAAAATATAAGGAAATATGAATTTTTATTTGAGGGTTCCCGCAGTGGATTTGTTAATCATGGACTAGCTAAAGTTCTCATTCTTTGCGTACACTTGCCAACATGTATTGCAGATGCACTCTGTGAATGTAAACAGTATACAGTTTACTTTATACCATGAGCATGCATGGCTGTTCTCTTATCAGAGCACCATGATTATTTGTGATGACTGTAACATCGAGAGAGAACTGACTTGTATGTGATGTAAATTCAAAACTGAACTGGCTCTTACTACTATAAGTGTACTGATACATGAATACAAAGTAGTTAGAACATGGAAAGGGAAAACAGTTGATAAATCTTCAGCATTATATGCTCCAATAGACATTAGGGAAGAGTAGATTCACACTTCCTTTAAGTGTATGTCTCTCATTCCTGACTGTAACAGTTCCTTAGAAAATAATATTTAGTATTTTTGAAAACCTGATCTCTGCAAAAAAATAGTGGTTACTGATTGCAGCCATCAGTAATCAGAAACCACTTCAGAGTTCTTGTGTAGTGGTTAGAATTCTAGGCTTGGATCAGGAACACAAAAACTTGCATCCCCACTTTTTCTCTGGTAACTTTCTGGGTGATCTTGGGCCAGTTATTTATTTGTAACCTAACTTACAGGCTTGCTGTGAATCTTAAATGGAGGAAATGAGAATGAAGTAAGTCAATTTGGGTTCCCACTGAGGAGAGAAGAAACTCTATTGCTCAAGTTTTGGTTATAAAGAGCTTATTACAGGGAGGAAGAACCAGTTGCTCATAATCAATACATCTGGTACTCTGAGTCTGAGATTCATAAAATAAAATACACTATTTTAAAAAACTTATCTTGGCATTGGGGTATACAAACTTCAGCCACATCAGTTTATTTTTAAAATGCTGGTCTATTGCTCTGTAATGAATCTGCCTATTGCTCTGTATTATACCTACTTAAAAACCTCTCTTGTATACTACATTTTAAAAACAAAGGTCATTAATACTATTTTTTGATAGATCACATAATTTATTATACCTCTGTTAGGGTTGCCAAATTTATTCCCACTAGAGGAATAGGCTGGTAGGGGGCCAGTTAGAGGACGAATGTTCATGTGTTAATTGCTCATAATGTTCATGTGTTAATAGAAATCAGCAAAATTTCCTTCGGAATGGGAACAGAGACTATTTTTTTGCTATTTGTCCTCCACAAATAGTAGAATACGCTATTAATTCTTTCCCCTTCACAAAATAGCAAGAAATTCCAGGAGCACCAGTTCAGGGTTAGGTTTCCTTTAGCTTAGAGTCCATGAACCTTACAGTGCCAGTGAAGGCATAGTTTTATTTATAAATATACAAGCAGTCCACTAAGGCAACAAATAGGTACACTTACAGCAGGCAGGAAGTCTGCAAAAAAGCTCAACAAACATAGGTATTCAAAGCTAGAATCACAGCAGAGTGACATGACTGAACTGCTTCTCTTAATTAAAAATCTCAGTATTGCAAACTTTACATATTAAGAAGGATTAGAAATATCAGAACCCTCTCCAGAAAATAAGTAGTTAATTATATGATCTTTGTAAAAGTAAGGAAGAGAGGGTGGGATCCCATGTACAATATGCTTTCCACCAATTATGACATAAATAGTTTACCAGGATTAATTTATTATATCTCCTAGTTAGTTCCCAAATGGTTTTACAGGATACTCAGATTTCATATTAGCAAGTGACACATGAAAAAGGTGCTAATCTCCCATCAAAATCAAATTAAGTCATCTTAAAAGTGTTACACAGACAAATTAGAATATGTAAACTGTACCTATACATAATACAAGTTAGCTGGCTAGCATGCAATTGTGTGTCTTATCTATTAACTATTTAACTTTATTAATAACACGGATAGTTGATAGAACTGATTTCCTTTTTGGGTGCAGATTTCAAATACAAATACAAATACAAAACCTTTAATGGCATATAAAGAGTGGTAAAATACAGATTATGTTAAAACCAATTGACTAAAATTTACACAAAGGTTTCACTCTTGATCCAAGTGCCTTTGTTAAAAACCTGGCAACTGATTCAGTAGTGTGGGGATGATGGTCACTAAGCAGGTGTGAAACTATTTCCTTGTCTGATCTCACTGAAAATTTCTTCAAGATGGCCTCGAGAAAAAGCAACCGATAGACTGCCAAATCTTTGCAATGAAGGAGCACGTGTTCAGTTGTTTCGGGTAGGCCCGCTGCACAGGAACAAGTCCTGTTCTCCTGTGGGATGCCATGATATCTGCCTCTTGTTTGGGCAGTCGGTAACACATTTAGCCGAGCAAGCATAAAATATCTGCGGAGATGTGGATTGATTAAATTACTCATATATTTAGCCATAAAACCCGGCAATGGTGGTGAAATGCCATAAAATGTGGGAGAACAAGTTCTGCAGGCTCCAGCTGTGAGAAGCTGCCCTTCAATGTCAAGAGTACGTTGTTTCAAAACTCCGAAAGCCTGTCTTTCGTCCATCAGTAGGAGTTGGTCAAAAGATACACCTATGTTGTTTATTTGCTTGATAATTTTGGTGTGCCAGGTGGAGTGGAAGTGGTCGCTTAACAGAAAATATGTGAGACTGCCCGGGAGGGCTCTATAATGAAGGCGAAGCCAGTATTTAAACAAAGAGAGCCAAACCCGGGAAAAAATTGTCTTGGCTCCGGTTTCTAAACAAAGAACTTGATACGTGACTGAGTTTGGAAGACCCAATAAACGACGAAGAAACAAAGATTGAACACTCTCTAATTTCTCAGCGGTTTTTGCTCCCCAGATTGGAGCTCCGTAAAGTAATTGTGGCAGTAGTTTTAACTGAAAAACTTCCATTGCGGCAGGAAAAAATTGACCGCCTCTGGTGTGAAAAAGTCTGGATATTGCCAACACTTTGATTTTACTTGTATTGAGAGTCTGGTGGATATGAGAGGTCCAGGTTAAGGAATGATGGAAGGTGATTCCTAAATATCTGTATGAATGGACCTGTTCAATCAATGTACCGTTTATTTTCCACGTGCTGAGTTTTTTTGAATTCGAAAAGATCAGCACTTTGGATTTGTTATAATTAATCGACAGGGCACTGTTTGTGCAGTACGTCGCAAAGGCTTGAAGTAGTCTTTGCAGGCCCACCTTGGACCGAGACAGTAACACAGTGTCGTCTGCATAGAGAAGTGCACATGTGGGTCTTTGTCCCAAAATGGGTGCGTGACTTTCAGTCTGAGATAAATGAGGAGCAAGGTCGTTTAAATAAAGATTGAACAGGAGAGGAGCAAGAATACAACCCTGCTTGACTCCCTTGTTAGAAACTATAGGTGAAGTTAGGCGGCCCACACGATCACAACGAACTTGACAGGTAGTTGAGGAATACAACTGGCGAATAAGAAACAGTAATCTCTGGTCTATTCCCAACACAGTCAATTTTTCCCACAGCTGATTCCTGGGGATAGAGTCGAATGCGCATTTCAAATCTAGGAAAGCCGCAAGGAGTTTCCCACCCTTGGGGTGGCAATATTTCTCCGCCAAATGGTTTAAAACCAGACAATGGTCAAGGGTGGATTTACCTGTGGCATATCCTATCTGTTCCGGGCCTAGCACTGAAGAGGACCAGGCAGTGAGACGTATCATAAGGTACCTTGCGTAAAGCTTACTAGCCACTGAAAGCAAGCTTATGGGGCGATAGTTAGATGGATTTGATGCAGATTTCTAGCTGCACACTTCCAAACCTTTCTTGGGAAACTATGAATTTTGAAATATGAATTAAGATTTTCCAGATGGTGAATTTTGAACCTGATTCCAATTTCTGTGTTTGCACAGAAAGGCAATACTATACATTGATTCCTAATCCAAAACAAGGAATGTTACAGTTTAGGCTGGTTGTGTATTTCATAGTATAACTTAGCTTAATGACTGTTTGAACATTTAAAACTTGGGGCTTGGATCATTTATAGAACCTGTCTTCTACAAATACCACCTTTTGGCAAGGCCCCATTAGTTCTATCAACTATTCATGTTATTAATAAAGTTAAATAGTTAATAGACAAGACACACAACTGCATGTTAGCCAGCTAACTTGTATTATGTATGGGTACAGTTTACGTATTCAAATTTGTCTGTGTAACACTTTTAAATGCAAGTTTTGCAAGCCAGTGTAATGGTTAGAGTGTGGGAGAAGGATCAGGAAAACCCAGATTTGAACAGATAAATTAGAAGCTTGCTGAAGGACCTTGGGTCTGTCTCACTCTTACAACGTAATTTGACTCACATGGTTGTTGTGAGGACAAAATGGTGGAAAGAAGCATATAGTGGGGAGAGGTGTGGTATAAATGAAAGTAAACAAAACAAGTTTCCAGTTTCACTTTGCAATCTGGTTCTAGAAACTTTCTGAAAAGATGCATCGTACATGTTGTATACTCACGTGAAAACTAGCACATATGTTTAAAGTTTGGTGCTGTGTGGTTTCCGGGCTGTATGGCCGTGTTCTAGCAGCATTCTCTCTTGACGTTTCGCCTGCAACTGTGGCTGGCATCTTCAGAGGATCTGATTCCGGCCGTGAAAGCCTTCGACAATACATATGTTTAAAGTGTTCTGCAACTTATTAAACAGCATAATGTTTGGTTTCCTGTGCTTTGAAGAGAGAACTGTTCATTCTTACAAGCTTACAACAAGCTGGCAAGTTGTGTAATTGTGACAATTTTGAGTATTTCTGATTTTTCAGCTTCTGTGGCAGAATATTAAAATTCAGGTATGTATTTAAATATGTAACTATTTGGCAGTGCCTTTGCTTTGTTAAAAGTCATTGTTTAACGAAGGGTTTTCTCAGCTATGATGTCCATCAATAGCAACAAGTATATTTCTCTTCTTCAGTTCTTAGGTCATATGTTAAAGGTGATAAGGTAGAAACTTTCCAGGACTGTTGTATTGAGCATGTTGGATTAGATTCTGTTTTTCTGATGTACCTCCAGATCTATTTTCTGTTGCAGCTGTACAGTAAGTACTATAAAGAAGAGATCCTCGTTAACATGAAGTTTTGGTATGTACCTATTACCAAATTTTCGCCGTCCATTCCTGACTAGCAATGGTGGGACTACACAGCCATTCACCAAAAGTTTCGCAACGTCCCTTTGTGGAATATATCGAGTGAGCTGTATCCTACAAAAACATTGTGATAGTGAAGGAAGGCTTACACAACACAACAATCAAATGTACATGTTTTGCATTGTTTTTTTCTGTATGTTATTATCTTCTTACTCTGCATCTGAAGTATTTGAGGTGGAGGTTCTTAACTTTATATGTGATCATGGACATGTAGTCCATGCATCGTTTATTAAAATTGTGTCTCTGGTGTATTTTAACACTGCTCCCTTCAAGTCTCTTACCAGGCTATGCAGTATGTGGTTGTGCGTTTGTCCTTGGGTGGTTTGGCACATGGTTGCTAATGGATTGTGCCATGCTTTCTCTTTCCATCCTTTCCCATTCACCCTGCACAATTCCATAGCATTTTAGATTTATTATTGTATTTTCAGTGAGTTTAAAATGGAGAACCATTTTTACCATATCACTTTCAGCAAAGAACACCCATCTACCATTTTGACGATGGTGCTAATCTGTCATTTGAAACAGTATCAAAACTTTCAGCAACCCCTTCCACGATTTTCTAATTTTTCTAAAAAGAAACTTTTATTGTAATTTTATTCCGCTCTTGGAAGGTGATATATTCCCTTCCCTTTTATACCTGAGTATGTTAGTCCTGTAGCAAAACTGTTCCTCATGTTATATATGAAGTGAATATTGTCTCCGGATAGGCTCTTGGAGAGTCAGTGTTGGTAGTCACATACCATAGTCATCTCGATAAGCCTGATACCTGTATTAATAGTTATATGGCTAAAGAATGACCATAATTATAGGCAAAATTATTGGTAACAGAAAAGCTGTTAATCTATTTGAAACCACCTTCAAACGAGAAAGCACAGGCATGCAGGAGAAAAAAAATAGAATTTCTTAAATATATCTTCTATATCATTCTCAAAATTGTACTGGCTTTAAAAACTGCAGTGGACATAATATGTTAAGGGCATGTGAAAATAGCACTGACATTTGCCCATAGTTTCCCTGTGATTAAATGAAAGTGACACCAGTAGATTAGAATGAGACTAAGACAATTCACATTGCAATTGTGTTAGTTTAACTTTAACAATCTTTTAACACTCTTGTTTAAATGTAGCTGACATACCATAATTACAAATCTACAAGCCTTGATTATAGAATTTTACATCATGAGCCTATGGGAGAAGTGTATTGATTTTTTGGTAAGGCAGCTAGAAACCACCTTTCCAAAACTGTGGAATCTTCCCAAATTGAAGGGGGGGGGGGGGTTGCTTGTAGCTCTAACCCTTGGCTGCTGTTTTATAAGTGATCTCTGTGCTACACACCAAATAGCCTTTTAGTATTTTAGCTAAAATCTGTGCTCTGAAAAACAAGAATAAATTGACTGCCATTGCTAGTATAAGATGATTAACTAAAAATAAAAATTTGGGGGATTTGTACGAAATCTGACTCTAAACTTATATTAATCTTCTTTTAGAGTTATTGTGATCCCTAAACGTTGTTTCTAACTTCCCTTTTCCTGAAATTTCCTCTCTTCAGAGAAGGAAGCTGAATTGGATGGTGTGGTAGAAATGCTGAGCAGATGTCTAGAGGCAGGAATGGTTCGATTTAGTAATGGCTAATAAAGAAAAGTTTATCAAGATGTGATGGCGATGGTGTTAGTGGGAAGTTTGCATGGTAATAAAGTTCTCCTGACTTAGGGTTCTTAGGCTGTGCTGGATAGGGTTCACTACCCCTAAGGAATCAGGCATGTCGCTTGGGATATTTTTACATATGGCTTTGAATTAACCAAATTAATGGCTCAAGGTGCCTTTTATTAACTTCAGTTCATTTGCTTGCTTAGCTCTTCATGGAAAAAGATACCATTTTCTGTTCTTTGGCAACATCTTGGTTAGAGTGCTGTAATATGTTGCAAATGGGGCTGCCTCTGGAGACCCCTGGGAGACCTCATCTGATCCAAAAATACTGTGACAAGAGTTAACAGGGACATATTGTGGCAAGCATTAATATTAACTTGGTTAACTTGTGTTGTAAAACCTGCACTGATTTTCAGTTTATTTCTGGGCACAGTACAAAGTGGTTGTGTTGATCATTAAAAGACTTTCTGCTTATATTTGAAGCTGCCAGATCATCTCCCACCTTCTAAGGGGTTGATCACAACCAAAGTATTACCGTACATACTCGCATATAAGTTGAATTTTTCAGCACATTTTTTGTGCTGAAAAAGCCCCCCTCGACTTATATGCGAGTGAGGTGTATTTTAAAAATATTTTAGGGTTTTTACTTTGTCACCTGCCAGGGGGCGCAGTTTTTAGGCTAGTGCCGTGGTGGCGAACCTTTGGCACTCCAGATGTTATGGACTATAATTCCCATCAGCCCCTGCCAACGTGGCTAATTGGCCATGCTGGCAGGGGCTGATGGGAATTGTAGTCCATAACATATGGAGTGCCAAAGGTTCGCCACCACTGGGCTAGTGGCACCAAAATTTCAGGATATCATCAGGTGACACTCCTGATGATACCAGCCAGGTTTGGTGAAGTTTGGTTCAAGGGGTCCAAAGTTATGGACCCCCAAAAGGGGTGCTCCATCCCCCATTGTTTCCAATGGGAGCTAATAGTAGATTGGGCTACATTTTGAGGGTCCATAACTTTGGACCCCTTGACCCAAACTTCACTAAACCTATACACATCAGGATAATCTCTTGCTGATACCAGCCAGGTTTGGTGATGTTTGGTTCAAGGGATCCAAAGTTATGGGTCCCCAAAGTGGGTGCTCCCATCCCCCATTGTTTCCAATGGAAGCTAATAACTTTGGACCCCCTGAACCAAGCTTCACCAAACCTGGGTGGTATCATCAGGAGGGTCTCCTAAAGATACTCTGAAATGTTGGTACTGCTAACATAAACATTCCTCCCCTGAAAGGCACCCTCAAATTTTCCCCAGATTCTCCCTTTAAGTCACCCCTCTTCTGAGTGGATTTAAAGGGAGAATCAGGGCTTACAGAGTTAGTTTACTGTTTTTCTTTGAAATAAATATTCAAAAACATTTAACCTACTGGTGCCTCAATGTAATTTTATAAGTATCTATTTTTATTTTTGAGATTTACCAGTAGCTGCTGCATTTCCCATCCTTGACTTATATGTGAGTCAATACGTTTTCCCAGTTTTTTGTGGTAAAATTAGGTGCCTCGACTTATATGCGGGTCAACTTATACACAAGTATATACGGTATGCCCTTTTTCAAGAGTCTTCAGAATTCTCCCCGTACCCCAATATATATCTGCCAAGGCACCAGACTTCTTAGATCTCGATTCTGTTAATTTGTCAGCTGCTCATCTCTGTTCTCTTGGTGTACTCCTTGCATATGAGTAGCTTTTTATTTACTGGTTATTTGACTGATTTTAATGTCTGTGCTGGATTTAACCACATGTGAATCCCAGGATTTCCACCCATATAGTATGATTCCCCTCTCCCGCTCAAAATGCCTCCAAAGTCCTTTTTGTGGGAATTCTCTTTTCCAATTACAGAGTTGGGAGGCATATTGAGCTGCTGTGAGAGTGGCAAGGTAGGAAAATCATTTTGAGAGTAAATATCTTTGCACCCCGATTCCAAGCCATTATGTATTAATTTTTTAAAGCTACTTTGAACAGAAATTCTCCTGGAATGGCAGGCGATACACGTTTTTACGGATAAATAGCATAGTACTAGACCAGGGGTCGGGAACCCGCGGCTCACGAGCCGCAAGCGGCTCCTTCCTGCTTGGAGTGCGGCTCCCAGCATGGCTGCCCCTTCCTGGGGCCTCGCAAGCTCCAGCTGGCTAGCGAGGCTTGTCTCGGCTCCTCCCCTCCTCTCCTCTGTGCCGAAAGAATGCTTTTGTTTGGGCGGCCAGGGAGGCCCCCGCCTCGGACTCTAGTGGCTCCACCGTTGCCTCTGCGCGGAGGAAACGCCGGCCAAAGCACACACGTTGGCCACGGCTGTGGCAGGAGCAAAGCAGCTTAGCAGGGGGCGGGGTGAGTGGTGATCACGCCGGCTGCCGCCTTCGCCTCCCCGCCGGGTCCCGGGCCCCAGTGAGAGCAGAGCCGCTTAACCGGGGGCGGAGAGCTGGCAATCGCAAGCTGCAGCCGGGCTGGGCCGTGGGTAACCGCTACAAGACAGGGGGGGGTGAGGGAAAAAGGTAGCCTCAGAGGCCTTTGGGAGGCTAAGGCAAGGCGGGGTGGTGCAGGGGTCTGGGGAGAAGGGAAGGAGCCGGGACCTGGGGAGGCTGTTGCGAGAGAACGGGGAAGGGAGGCGGAAGAGGGTAAGAGGGAGGGGAAGGAAGCTGGGAAAGAGACAGAGAAAGCGGTTGAAAGGGGCAGAGGGAAGGCAGAGGAGAAGACAGAGAAGAGCCGCGCAGGGAAGGGAGCTGAGAAAGCGGCTGAAGGGTGGAAGGCAGAGACAGGGCAAAAGACAGGAGAGCTGTGCAGGGAAGGAAGAGGAGAAAGTGGCTCGAGAGGGAAAAAGGCAGAGCAGAAGGCAGGAGAGAACGAAGACAGGAGAGAGCTGCGGGCTGGGAGAGTGGGGAGGGAAGTCACCAGCAACCTGTGGCCAATGCCGCGACGCTGCCCACCTCAGCTCCCTCTCCCCAGCTAGACTCCAGCAAGGCAGGCAAGCTTTTGCACGGGAGGGGGGCTGCCCAGCTGTGACCTCTTGGAGTTCTCCTCCTCATTGTTAAGCCGGACCTTCGTTGCTTTTAGTCGTGGCATTTTCATTTCAAAAGAATGTGTATTGTGAAAACCAACTGATTACTTAGGGAGCTTTATTGTTGTAACGTTCCAGGTCTAATTTAGTCTCTCTTATCTATGGTTTCAGTTTCTGTTTCTTTTCTCTCTCCTAACTTGCTGTTTACAGCTCCTCCTCACCTCTATCCAACTATTTCCACTTTTCTCTCTGTGCTCTTTTCTCTCTTAAAGTGCTCCTATCAGAGTCTCCTTGTGAGCAACAATACCTACAAAGGTGTCTAATTTTAAAAGTTTTATTGAGGTAAGGAAATTCTTTTAAGTCGTTTATAGCCCTGCTATATTTTATCTCCCTCTCAAAAAAAGCAAAAGTAAACGTCTTGCTGGTTTTCCCCCAGTTTTAACCGTTGCAATTATTGCCTCTTCCTTAACTATAATAGTCCCAAAACAATAGACAGAAGAATTTAACCTCCTTGCATCTGTGCCAAGGCATTTATAAGTTTGTTTGTGCTGGGTTTAAATGTGGTTTGGTTTGGTCAGCTTCTAAGGGAATGGCTGGTTCCCTTCACTTTGTCTCCCATCTGTTGCTGTCTGGGTGGGGTCTTTCTCACTCATTTTGAAGCCTTGAAAAAGTCCTGCTCACCCAGTTCCTATGTTGTCAGTGAAGTTGGGGTGCTCTCTTTTCCTACTCACTGGCAAAGCGAGCCTGTTGAAAGACTGCAGAAAAGATGGGAAAGTATTGCAGAGCATGGGCATGCTAACAGGAAGCATGATGTGCTCCTCAAAAGAGACGTAAACCATATCATACTTGAGCATAATTCTATCTGCTGTAAATTACTTCACCTCCCTGTTTCTGTTTTTGCAATCACTCATTGGATTAAAAATCATTATCCTGATGTTAGAGCACATTCACAATTCATCTCTTAGTAAGAAGTATTTAAAATATATTTACAGTAATGCTCTTTGTTCAAAAGATCTGTATGGTAAAAAGATCTT
Organism: Sphaerodactylus townsendi; assembly: GCF_021028975.2. Taxonomy (NCBI): domain Eukaryota; kingdom Metazoa; phylum Chordata; class Lepidosauria; order Squamata; family Sphaerodactylidae; genus Sphaerodactylus; species Sphaerodactylus townsendi. The sequence goes on from NC_059431.1 coordinate 35,830,709, forward strand.
CAAGCCAGAGCTGCAATCAAGCAAAGAACATTTGATTTCAATGGCTTATAAGCATTTTAAACTCTGTTCTGGATTTTTTAAATCTGATTTTTTTAAAATGCATTTTAAAAAGTACCCCGCAAGGCTACATTCTTGTGTACTCTTTCATGTGAGTAAATTTCAACTAAATTCAGGGGGGTTATTTCCAAGTGCACTGGTTTAAACTGTAGTGTAGAACCTTCAGCTCCACGGCAGGAAAGAACTGAGGAAAGGACTGATGTGTTGTGCAGTTGAATCCCCTCCATTTTCACTTTCAAGTAAGTTCTGCTGTATTGTGAGGCTTACTCCTAGGTAAGCATGCAAAGAAGTGCAGCCTTTATTCCATAGGTTTACCAGACTCTCCTTCATTTGATGGCTGAGGAGATGCTTTCCTATACCGCAGCAGCATCTAATTAGGTCACCTGATTGGTCTTGCATTCCTAGTTTATACCCTGTAATCACCCACAATATGTTTATTTCTCAGATGCATTGTTTCATTTCATCTCCTGGGAAAACCTACCGATGCCTCAATTAATGTAATTTTATTGGTACCGGTATCTATTTTTATTTTTGAAATTTACCAGTCGCTGCTGCATTTCCCATCCTCGACTTATACACGAGTCAATAAGTTTTCCCAGTTTTTTGTGGTAAAATTAGGTGCCTCGACTTATATGCGGGTTGACTTATCTGCGAGTATATATGGTATTTATTTCATAGTTATAAAATATATTTATTTTGCATGAACTCAGTGCACAAAAACCATGGGGAGGATGGATTTCATAAGCAACACACTATAATTGGTTAAAAAACCCAATATATACAGTGTTATCTTCATTTTAAATGTCAAGAAGTATTTGCGGCTCCAAGTGTTTTCTTTTCCGTGGAAAACTGGTCCAAATGGCTCTTTCAGTGTAAAAGGTTCCTGACCCCTGTACTAGACTAATTGGAAGACTTCTTAAATTATATTTTAAAAGTTGGGCATTAATGAGTACAGTATTTAATAGAATATAAATAATCTAATAGAATGATATGCACTGCTGGATTTTACTGAGAATATTTTTAATCTTTAAATTAGAAATTTTCTGAATACTTGAATGATCAAGCTGACAGTTGAAATCAGGAGTTTCTCTGGGTCTAGATTTTTCTGCACTTCATGCTACAAATTGATTACCTATCAACACTTCCAGTCAATTAATTACTTTGGGTTCCTAAAGCAATTGTTTTTTCTCTCCAGGGAATTTTGATTTTTGTCTAAGGAGGTGTCTTTTATGTAAACAAGCAGTTTTTATGCAAGTAATTTATGTGCCTTGCTGCACAAATTTAAAGTTATAATTGTAAAATGCATTGTGAGGGTCATATTTATTCTTACATGCTTGTTATTGCAAAGCTCAAGGGAAAAATTATTTGACTATCTGAAACTTTCTAGAACCCAGCCTGCTTTTTACAATAAATGTTAACTGTTACAATAGCACTGATCTCATCAAAATACTCCAGAGGGTTTTCTGGAATTGACTTGAAGAAAAATTCAGAAAACTTTCCATAAAATTCTGATTATCTGGATTGAGTGTGATCTGACTTAGCATATTTATTTTGAGTTATATTTAGTAAACAAATTTAAATCTATTTGCTGTCCAACCGCATTTACTTATTTATGTCATTTATAGTTCATCTTTCTCACTAGGACTCAAGTTAGATTACATGGAATAGGTCAATACAATCAATAGGAAGGAACATCTAATAGCATTGCAACAGGATTTGGTTTGTAGGAATCAGGAACCAGACAGACATCAGAAACAATAGTAAAGCAAAGTATAAGTATTAACATGACACATTAAATGATTACCTTACAGCAACAGGTAATGCAAACTTTACACAGTGATATAGTCTGCAGTCTGTAACCCTTTACCCCAAACTCATTTCTGAATCATTTTGTTACAATTGCTGAAAGCTCTTTCAATAATCCAGTTTGGCATCATTTTTGGAAAGCCAGAGGGGAGGAGGAGGAGCGTTTCTGAGCTCAACAAGAAGGCTGTTTAATAAGTGGGGGCCACAACAGAGAATGAATGTCAGTGGGCAGTCAGTTAGTTTATTTTGCCTGTTTGCAAGATAGCATCTGCAGAAGGCCCTGCTCAGATGAGCAAAGTTGTCATGATAGTGCATAGGAAGAGAAATGGTCCTGCAAATATGAAAGAACAAGGTATTCAGGGTGTTGTATGTGATAGCCAGAATTAACTGATGGGCAACCTGTGAAGTTACTGCAGAATGTGAGCGGTATGTATGCTCCATCCAGCTCCTGATAATAGCTGAGCTGCAGTGTTCTGCACCAACTGGTGTATCTGAATTGACTTTGAAGGGAACTCTTTGGAGACAGCATTACAGTAGTCTAGTCTCAATGTTACTGTTCCCTTGCAAGTCCATAGTTTGGGCTGCTGTTGTACACAGGGTTTCTGTTGCATAAGCAGGTGGCTTCTGTGATCAGAAATGCCTTCTGACATCTCTGATAGATTAGCCACAGCAACATAATCTTTTCTGTAGCCTTTCTAGGCAGAAAAGATCTGACCACTGTGGTGCATGCCTGGGCTACATTTGAATTAGATTACTGCAGTGAGCTCAACATGGGACTTTCCTTGAAAAATGTTCAGAAACTTTAGTTGATGTAGAGTGATGCAGGTAGGATGTTGACTGGAGAGGTTTGTAAAGACCATAGGTGGGGGTAAATAAATGTTATATTCAAACAAATTGAAAGCTTTATGTGGATTTTTTTATTGGAAGCATGCTTATAAGGACAATGCTTTCATTTAAATTTTTGAAAAAGCCTAAAGATAGTGAAAGCTGTTGACATTCTAATTGTAGCCCACCCACTAAACTGTTTATGATGTGCCAAACTTATGGCTGACTATTCACCTGTTTCAATAGAGCTCCACTCTTGTCCACCGAGGAATCTCATGTCCACTGGGGAATCTCATCATATGCATTACTTGTTAATTCTGTATTCGATTGATGATTGCAAGATTCCTTCCATTGTGGCCTGGACCAAGAAACCTTAAGAACCCCTCTCTCCAATATGAAGCTACACCCTTCACTGACTCTGTATCCTCAGTAGCACTGCTTCGATTGCCTCTACCGCTGAAACTAGACCTCCTTGAATGTGGCACCAGAGCTATAGAACTCCTTCTATAGCAACCGTTACACCTGGCTTATCCCCAGTAGCACATCCTGGCCCTCCTTCTGGTGTTAATATGTTTTAATTTAATTAGTTTATAATTTTGAATGTATTTTAATGGCTCAAATGTTTTGATTTTTTTTGTTCGCTGCCTTGTGGATCCTGATCAGTGGAAAGGCATCATGTAGAATGTTTTAAATAAATACATAAATCTGAGAGGAGATATACAAATAAAGCTTTTGGCTTTGGTTTTGACTTGCACAGCAAATAAAGTAAACTGACTAGATTTTTGTTTGGATTGTTATGGTATTTGTGGTTTTATCATTCCATTTACTAATCTATTTATACAATTCCTAGTTATTTACAACTTTGAAATGATCAAGCTTACTTAATGTTGTACAGACAATGGCCTCCTTTTACTTCGGTTAATTTTATGAAATAAACTCTTTAGAAATTGAATTTTTTTCAGCAGAGGAGTTAAACACTGTGAAAATTTTCCTTTCTACATCTGACTCTCAATACAATGATCTTCTCAAAAATGAGACTTTATGAGAGTTAGATTTTTTGGGTAAAGTATGCAATGAAAATTCAGGTAGTGGCAAAACTTCTTAGAACTCTAGTAGACAATAGAAACTGACTCGAATACATCTGGTAAGGTTTTCATCACTCTGCTCTATCATTTTATGGTTACCAATTTCATGGCAAAACTATCTTAGGATAGGTTTTTTTCATTTTATGTCTTACTGACACACAGTAATTTAATTTGAAGAAGGCAGATTCAAAGTGTGCTTCTCTTTAAAGTGGTATCAACTTGATACCCTGTTTCCCCTAATATAAGACATCCCCAAAAAATAAGACATAGTAGAGGTTTTGCTGAAGTGCGAAATATAAGGCGTCCCCCGAAAGTAAGACACAGCAAAGTTTTTGTTTGGAAGCATGTCCGACGAACAGAACACCTGGAAAAATAAGACATCCCCTGAAAATAAGACATAGCACATCTTTGGGAGCAAAAATTAATATAAGACACTGTCTTATATTCGGGGAAACACGGTAAAGTCAAGAATTCTCTCCTCTTCCTCCCAGTAGAAGTGTGTGTTCATTGATAGAGAAGAAATGAAAATAATGCCTGGAGTTGAACATTTCAGTTCATTCAAATTGAACTGGCATTCTTGCTGCCCAGTTGGTTATATGCGCTATCCAGGTAGCCTTGCGTGCACAGGGAGAACTTTCCTATAGCCAGCTGTGAAAGGAGAGCGAGCTGCTTGCAGAGCTCCATCTGCCACAGTTGGCAGTAGGAGCCTTGTTCTACATACGAGGTTCTGGATCAAAGCCTTTGACTTTGAGATGATTGACTGAATTGCAGCTCTTGAAGCTTTGTTAATAAAGAGGCTTAATCAAAGTATTGAAATATTTTGCAAAGTCCGATGATTTTTGAATTGGTTGGAAGTTCTTAAAGTAAAAGCAAATGCCCCAGATGTATTCTTCCTTCTATAAACACCACTTGAATGTTAAATTAAAACTGGGCTAAATTTAATATTCTGTTTTAATTACACATTTAAAAATTAATCACAAAAAGGCTAATATGAGAATAATTACCTCTGTAAAATTTCTGAAGAATATGATTGGTTGGATCCAGCCATAGGTCATTGTAGAATCACGGGGGTTTTATAATGCTCTCCCACTAGTAGCAACCCTTTCCATCTAGGAAAATTGATTCCTGGAATCTTGGGTCCCAGTACATTAATAGGTACATGCGTCAGAGACTGAAATCAGGGATGAGCAACGTTGTGGTTCCTGGACCACTGTTTGAGAAACACTGCCCCAGATTACTAGTGCAGGTATGTTTGCAGGCCTTTAAACGTTTTTGGTGGCAAAGCATGTGTAGCCCAAATCCCGTTATTTGTTTATAATCAACAATGATGACGTGTTTATGGGAATCTAACGTGCATGGTTTCAGATGTATGTGTTCACTATGTAATGTGTGGTACTTTTGCAGGATTGTGACATAGGACTCATGCCGCCACGTTGGATGATAGGGTTGTATGCAGTGGTCTGAACACCTTTACCTTGGAATAGGTTTGGGCATTAGATTGGTCGAAAACCAATCTGTTGCATCAGATACTGCTTCAAAAATATTTGTCCATTAACTTTAATTAGAACAAGAAAAATATGTTTTAATTATAAACAGGCCTGATAGTCATACTAATTATAGAAACAGTTAACTGGCATGTAAACTTATTGCAGAACAATTCAAGTAACTTTTAAAAGCTGTATTGACTTATTGTAATAATGTTAGTTAAAATTTCTGTAAATGTAAACAGCTCTTTGGCTCTTATCCTAGATCAGCAGGTCAGTCTACAATTTTAAAAATGATGGGAGAAAAGCAATTAAAATATAGATAAAATCAAGTATTGGTGACTATTGAAAAACATTTTTAATGTAGATGTTGCTAACGAGTGACAGAATATTGAAATGAAAAAAGGTGGCTATCTTCTACACAGAAACTTTTTTGGCTGAATAGAAAATTTGAGTTGAGGGTTTTTTTTTTTTTTATAAAAAAGATACATTAACAGTATTTTCCCAATCAGGGCTAGTGTGCCAGTGAACTATTTTAGAGCAGATACTTTATTAAATATTCTCAACTACTGGTCATTTAAAGTGGTAAGTAGTTATTGGCCTCAATCCAAAAGCAGAGCTTTTAAAAAAGTTGAATGTCAGAGTGTTTCCTACACAGCTTCATGGTATTCAGTTTAAGTTTATGGGGATGAAGATAAAATGATAATAAAAAGTAATTTCCTTGCCCACATTTCTGTAGCAAGGCTAGAATTTTCAATTATATAATGGAATTGGAAATGGAAATATGTCTTGTTGCTACGTAAAAGTTGTTACATGTTTGTTATTACTTAACAGTTGTTAGCATGCAGAAGAGAAGAGCAGGCTTGAAGTAAAGTTAAAACATAGGCCATTCAGTCTTGGGGTTCGAATAACCACTCTTTTAAAAGGAAGTACCCACAGTTACAATAGTTGGAGAAAACAGAGAAAGAAAAGTATAAAGGAGATCCCAAAACTGTTGAGAAGAAAATAGTTTCAAAAACTTAAAAGGAACTTTAAAAATAACCAATGAGGTGCAATAGTGGTATGCAAGGAAAAAATGGAGGAAAGTATAAATGTAGGAGGAAACTAGTGATGAAAATGGTGAAATTTTATGGACTATATTCAAAATTTCAGTAATTAAGATAACAAACAGAGCTGTATGAATAAACCATTTTTTGAGTTATTGGAGGCTGGAGTTTTATATTGGCAGCGGTGATACATTTCAGAATATGCTCTGCTTGATTTTATAATCTAGACCAGTGGTGGCGAACCTATGGCACGGGTGCCAGAGGTGGCACTCAGAGCCCTCTCTGAGGGCATGCACAAATAGAGTTGCCCCCCCCCCCCCCACATCTAGGCTGGCCTGGGCCGCTGGGCTCGATTATTAGCATTACACCTAAGACCTGGTTTTGAGGAAGCAGTGTAGGTAACCCTGTTAAGTGCTGTTAAGCCCCACTGATTTTCATGTGAAGAACTAAAGCACAATCCTTTACCTGGGAGTAAGCTCGGTTGCCGGCAATGGGGCTTGCTTCTGAGTAAACCCTCCTAGGGTCGTGATTCACCCGTTGGAAGAGTTGCACTGTTGCTTCAAAGCAAAACCACTGACTACCACCAAGCTTACTCTTGAGTAACACACGCCTCGGAGCCAACCATTTTTTCTAAACTAAAACCTCAGTATTCAGGTTACTTTGCCATGTTGGCACTTTGCGATAAATAAGTGGTTTTGGGTTGCAATTTGGGCGCTCAGTCTCGAAAAGGTTCGCTATCACTGGTCTAGACTATCCAGAGGTTGTGCTGAACTAGTGTGCACTGTTGCATGAGATGATGGAGCTGGTCTTGGTGGGTGTGAGGACTTTGGTTGCATGCTCCACCAATCTATACAGCAACTGTTTCTCAGCCTCTGTAGAGTGAGGCTGGCAGTGGTCGTTACTTCTGCCATATGTTGGTGTAGCCATGTCACCCACATACAGAAAATGTGGAAGCAGGCTGAGGCACTGTGGGAAGCTATGAAATTCCTGACCTCATTCCACATCCATCTATGCTCACAATGGATACCAGGCATAAGGAAAAGACTGTGCAGATAGGAGATCCATCTGCAGGAATGGAGGTGTGTCAGTGGGGGATGGGGCATGAGGGAGCACAGGGACCAAACCCTTTTGACTTTTTAGGCAACAGCCCACACTCTCTAGGCAAAGACTTGCACTATCCAATACATCCTCACCTGTCTGTGTTCATGTCCAAACCAATAACAAATGATGGAGCCACCCTGGCATCTGCTTCATGAGAACCTGTTCCTACAAGGGAATGGGTTCCAGGATTGTGCAGTTATCCACTCTATTCAGCATCATGGAGCATTAGCCCTCCTCCCCATAGGGCCCTGTCTAAGGTGGAGCTCAGCAACTGCCGGGGTTGCCATTCCAGTGCCAAAAGTTAGGGGCCCCTCTCCCAATATCTGTTCCAGACCAGTGCCCATGCACCAGACCCCCTTTTATACAGGGGCAGTAGGGGTTACTGAGGCTCCTGTCAACCTTGCTGGCTTCCAGTCTCAAGTGTGAGAGTTGGTGCTGCCATAGTGGCTTGTGGCCATGGATGAGGGGAAGGGAAGGGGAGAGGTTGAGGGAATGGTCCCTTTCTTACCTGTCAGTGTTTAGCCACCCCTTTGGG